>NW_020528937.1:0-51412 GCF_003368295.1 Carassius auratus | reverse complement strand
TCATGCTGAAAATTCAATCACAGAAATAAATTACATTTTAAGGTATATTAAAAAGAAAAGAGCTATTTTAGGAGAGGAGAGCTGCTTGGTGTGGACTACCTGCTGAGTCAGACCGGACAGCCCCTGGTGGTGGACCCTGACTCAGAAGAGACAGAGAACATGCTGGAGGATGTGGATGAAGGCGAGGATGAAGAAGATGAGGGCTTCGGGGAAGACCATGACATTACTGTGTCAAGTCTTACCGATGACCCAAGCTTCTCTGTCTCCTCCCATTTTGCCCTCCTCTGAGTCTCTCTCCTCCACCCTGGCTGCTGCCTCCATCCAGCCTGCTGCCTCCTCCACCCTGGCTGCTGCCTCCATCCAGCCTGCTGCCTCCTCCACCCTGGCTGCTGCCTCCATCCAGCCTGCTGCCTCCTCCACCCTGGCTGCTGCCTCCATCCAGCCTGCTGCCTCCTCCACCCTGGCTGCTGCCTCCATCCAGCCTGCTGCCTCCTCCCCCTGGCTGCTGCCTTCACCCAGCCTGCTGCCTCCTCCACCCTGGCTGCTGCCTTCACCCAGCCTGCTGCCTCCTCCACCCTGGCTGCTGCCTCCATCCAGCCTGCTGCCTCCTCCACCCTGGCTGCTGCCTCCATCCAGCCTGCTGCCTCCTCCGCCCTGGCTGCTGCCTTCACCCAGCCTGCTGCCTTCACCCAGCCTGCTGCCTCCTCCACCCTGGCTGCTGCCTCCTCCACACCAGGTGCATCAGCATCTCCTGATGAGTCTGTGGTATGTAAATACCTTGTTATATGTGCATTAATACTGATTTATATATGTGACTGGATTACTAATGACACCATAAGTAAACAGAGCCACAATTCCCTAATATTCAGTCACATTCTTTTGAACAGGAAATCATCTGATTTTACTGAATCAACGTATTTATATTTTGCTGAAAAAAATAAAGGAGCAGTGAATATTAGTTTTGAATTACAAATATCAAAATGATTCTTATAAAATCTGAGAACAGATTGTTTTGTAAGACATACACATAAAACTTAACTTGCAGTTTATGCTTCTCAACAAAAAGAAATATGTATTTTGTTTTTTTTTCCTCACTTAACCGTCCTCGTAATGTTGCACATTTTGATTTTTGATTTTGTTTTGCTTGTATTTTTTCAGGCTTTGGATAGTGTTGGTCTGCCAGGCATGGACAGAGTCGACAGCCTAGCAGAGTATCTGGTGGAGCTTAGGGACCAGCCCTCTCTCGTCCTCACCAACCAGCAGGTATGGAACATTCAAGTTTCTCTACTTTCCCTCCTTGACCTGTTATATGTTAACACTTGCACATGTTTTGTTTTCTCATATGCCATGTATTATCTGTTCTCTCTATGTAGGTGAGCAATATAGTTGCTCTTTGGCAGAACCTGCTTGATTTTGATAAGCAAAGGGTGGTGTTTGCTGCCAGACACCAGAGCAGGCTGGACACAGGGAGGTTCAGGTCCCCCAAAAAGAGGCAGGAGTTCACTCCAGGGGTGGAAAGTGTGAAGAGGCACGCACTCACCACCACAGCACCACTTGCCCAGTGGCCAGATTGTTGTCGCTTGATAGAGACCATTTTTGTTAAGCTCTGTGCCATCCATAAAAGCCCAAAAAAGAAGGGGACAAGCACAGTGTCCAGGTGGGTCCTCATCTTGGAGGACTACAAGAAAATCAGGCAGCGCATTCTGGCCAATGCTGCTGTTATGCAGCAGACCACCCTGCAGCTGGTGGATGTAAGCCACACAACACTGGTTCAGTGGCACAATAAAAGAGTGAAAAGGCAGGACAGTGCAGTATTAATGCAAGGGCTGCAACTGCCTAGCCGCTTGTCTGTGGCGGCTGACCCTCTGCTACCTGCCAATGTGCGTCCCCGTCTGCACCCCCCAAACAGGCCCAGCTCACCAATACCACCTGCCCAGTAGCACCGTGGGCCAGGCACAAACAAAGAGGAAGAGGAAAGTACTTCCAGCCCCAGCGGTTTTGTCACCGCCAGCTGAGAGACCTCAAACCCAGCGGCAACTCTTTCCTGCTCCACCTCCAGGTGCTCAACTGGTGTGGCTGACGCCAATGGCCTCTCAGGGACTTACAGGGCCATTCCTAGTTGCTGCTCCACAGGCGCCTATGACCATCCTCTCTTCTGCCCCTCCTGCTGCCCCAGTACGGAAGCTGACACGCAAAGTACAGCACAACACGTGCAAAAAATGCGGGCAGTTCAGGACAGCGGAGACTGGGCATAGCCAATACAAAGGCATTATTTACTGCCCCTCTGTAGAGACTGTGCCAAAGGAGCAGTGGTTGGAGGATATAAAAAAAACTAAATGAAAAAAAAAAGAGAAACTGATCTTTGATTTTAAGATTTATATATGTATATAGTTATTTTCCCATATTTTGTTGTTGTTGTTGTGGTTGTTTTTTTACAAAGCCATTGACGTGTGAAAAGTTTTATTACGTTTTATTTATGTATATAGTTTTTTTGTGCTTTTGCACTTTCAAAGAATGCACAAGAGTAGTCATTAATATTTTTAAGATTTATATATGTATATAGTTCTTTTCCCATTTTTTTGTTTGTTTTTCTTTGCACAAAGCCATTGACATGTGGAAAGTTTTATTACGTTTTATTTATGCGTGTAGTTTTTTTGTGCTTTTGCATTTTGCACTTTCAAAGAATGCACAAGAGTAGTCATTAATTTTTTAAGATTTATATATGTATATAGTTCTTTTTCCCATTTTTTTGTTTGTTTTTCTTTGCACAAAGCCATTGACATGTGGAAAGTTTTATTACGTTTTATTTATGCGTGTAGTTTTTTTTGTGCTTTTGCATTTTGCACTTTCAAAGAATGCACAAGAGTAGTCATTAATATTTTTAAAATTTATATATGTATATAGTTCTTTCACATTTTTTGTTTGTTTTTCTTTGCACAAAGCAATTGACGTGGAAAGTTTTATTATGTTTTATTTATGTGTGTAGTTTTTTGTTGTTGTTGTTGTGCTTTTGCACTTTCAAAGAATGCACAAGAGTAGTCATTAATATTTTAAAGATTTATATATGTATATAGTTCCTTTCCCAAAAGGTTTTTATTATTTATTTTTTTTGCACAAGAGACATAGGAACTTGAGCTTTAGTTATTTAATGTAAAAGAGCCATTGACATTTAAAAAGTTTTATAACATTTATTTATGTGTATAGGTTTTTTGTGCTTTTGCATTTTTAAAGAATTCACAAGAGTCATTCATATTTTAAAGATTTAATCATGTGTATTGTTTGTATTTGTGTTCTCTGTTATTTTGCACTCACAGCCTAAACAAGAGCCATGTACATTTTAAAGCTTTATATTTGTTTAATGGTCTGTGCTTTCCGTTCTTTTGCACTTGCAATGAATGCACAAGTCTTAAATATTATTTTATTTGTATTTTATTGTATTTATCTGTTTTCTGTTCTTTTGCATATGCAACATAATAACTTGAAGAAAAAAAATGTGAGTGATTCAAGGAATTACAATAATTGGCTATGACTTGAAATTGAAAAATAAAAGTTTTGTCATGAATAACACATTTTTTGTATGTTTTTACTTTTATACAGTATCATTCAAAGGTCATAGGCACTTTGAAAATGTGAGAAATTTGAGGATTCTTTCAGAAATAAATTTACTTTTTTTTACATTTTTAGAAAATTATTGGAGCAGAAATATATTCAAACTAAATGTGCCAAAGCTCAGAAAAGTGAATATAATATCAACAGTCAGTGATATAGAATTAATAAAATGCTCATTTGTCATTTCATAACTAATTTCATTAATGTGGACATGATTTGTGTGACTTTTACTGATGAAAAATGGCGATTTACAGCATTAAGTTACAACTTCGATTTCTGGCAACAGTGGGATTCGAACCGGCGACCTGGTGATCAACCTTTCTCCCATTGAAATGTA
The DNA here is from genome assembly GCF_003368295.1 of Carassius auratus. Classification (NCBI taxonomy): domain Eukaryota; kingdom Metazoa; phylum Chordata; class Actinopteri; order Cypriniformes; family Cyprinidae; genus Carassius; species Carassius auratus. The sequence continues at coordinate 47,466 of NW_020528937.1, read as the reverse complement.
TAGGAAAATAGGGGAAAAAATGTTTTTAAAAATAATTGATTGCAAGCATACACTTCCTAAAACATCACTTTTGATGGTAGAGGCATAAAATTCCCTTTCCTTCCCTTTTTCCTCATTTTTTTCCTCTTTATCCCTCATTTTTTCCCCTTTTTCTCCTTCCATTTCTTCCCCCCCTTAACAGACTATTGTTCCCCAGCTTGGCGCAATAGGCTAGCGCGTTCGGCTGTTAACCGAAAGGATGGTGGTTAGAGCCCACCCAGGGACGAAGCAAGCTTTTCGCAGCAATGTCGGCAAGCACAGACTTTAGCACGCTTGTCCGCTGACGCAGCGTCTGTAGCCCCTTTTCAGAGTCAACAGCTTTTGCGAGTCATCTTGTGTCAAAATAAGACAAAGGGTGCTGAGTGATTGTTTGTGTCAGCTCAAGTTTGCTGTGGAGAGTTCGTGTTTGTTTCCTTGTGGTGGAGGCCTGTGTGGTCCAGGGAGGTCCTGCTCAAAATTCCCTCTAGGACCGCCACAAAATGCCACCAAATTGCTTCTCCAATCATATGCTGTCGGAGTTTGCAAACTGTATTCACACAGCGAGACAGAACTCCATACCTGGAACCTTTTATGAGTTGGCTGAACTAATAGCCTTTCAGGCTGTTGAACCAGAGCTCTGCTCGTTCAATCTGTATTCCCCAGCAACAGGCATGGCTAAAACAAACATAGAAGACTCTATGGCTAGTGTGGCCAAACTCTGTCCTGGTGGGCCCTGTCAGGTAGAGTTTCACTCCAGCCAGCTCCATCAGACGTGCCTGGAAGCTTCCGGTCTCTGTGGTGAGACCGGGTTCAGCAGCTTAAGTTGAGTTTCTTTGTGCTTGGAGCCAAGCTCGTCAGACCAAGCAACCTCCAGAATCGAGGTGGGACGCCCCTGCTCTAAGCCTACCGCTAGGCTTAACCCCAACCTTACCCGCGAGATGTTTTGTCAAGCCTCTGCGAAAAGCGAGGCTCTGTTTGCTCATAAAATGTTTGGCAGTTCTCAAAACAGACGTCAGCCTTGGGAATGTGACTGCCGCTGCCCGGCTAGCTCAGTCGGTAGAGCATGAGACTCTTAATCTCAGGGTCGTGGGTTCGAGCCCCACGTTGGGCGTGCCTTTTGGCTCTCTCTCGCCCCTCCCAATGGGTGTAATTCTCTTGAATTAAGTTTGCTGACGCAGGACTAGTGTCGCGCCCAGCATCAAATTCTTTTGTGACTGTTACCCACAAGAGCTTACACTACCAGTCTCTGTGGCGCAATAGGCTAGCGCGTTCGGCTGTTAACCGAAAGGATGGTGGTTCGAGCCCACCCAGGGACGAAGCAAGCTTTTCGCAGCATTGTCGGCAAGCACGGACTTTAGCACGCTTGTCCGCTGACGCAGCGTCTGTAGCCCCTTTTCAGAGTCAACAGCTTTTGCGAGTCATCTTGTGTCAAAATAAGACAAAGGGTGCTGAGTGATTGTTTGTGTCAGCTCAAGTTTGCTGTGGAGAGTTCGTGTTTTGTTTTCCTTGTGGTGGAGGCCTGTGTGGTCCAGGGAGGTCCTGCTCAAAATTCCCTCTAGGACCGCCACAAAATGCCACCAAATTGCTTCTCCAATCATATGCTGTCGGAGTTTGCAAACTGTATTCACACAGCGAGACAGAACTCCATACCTGGAACCTTTTATGAGTTGGCTGAACTAATAGCCTTTCAGGCTGTTGAACCAGAGCTCTGCTCGTTCAATCTGTATTCCCCAGCAACAGGCATGGCTAAAACAAACATAGAAGACTCTATGGCTAGTGTGGCCAAACTCTGTCCTGGAGGGCCCTGTCAGGTAGAGTTTCACTCCAGCCAGCTCCATCAGACGTGCCTGGAAGCTTCCGGTCTCTGTGGTGAGACCGGGTTCAGCAGCTTAAGTTGAGTTTCTTTGTGCTTGGAGCCAAGCTCGTCAGACCAAGCAACCTCCAGAATCGAGGTGGGACGCCCCTGCTCTAAGCCTACCGCTAGGCTTAACCCCAACCTTACCCGCGAGATGTTTTGTCAAGCCTCTGCGAAAAGCGAGGCTCTGTTTGCTCATAAAATGTTTGGCAGTTCTCAAAACAGACGTCAGCCTTGGGAAAGTGACTGCCGCTGCCCGGCTAGCTCAGTCGGTAGAGCATGAGACTCTTAATCTCAGGGTCGTGGGTTCGAGTCCCACGTTGGGCGTGCCTTTTGGCTCTCTCTCGCCCCTCCCAATGGGTGTAATTCTCTTGAATTAAGTTTGCTGACGCAGGACTAGTGTCGCGCCCAGCGTCAAATTCTTTTGTGACTGTTACCCACAAGACCTTACACTACCAGTCTCTGTGGCGCTACCTGGATCAGGATCGGCTGTCATTGTCAGACTGGAAGAGAGCCAATCGCTGAGCTCGCTCGCCATTGTGAGCTTTCAGGCACCAATCGCTGTGCCACTCTCCATAGTGAGCTATGAGAGCCAATCGCTGCTCTGTCAGTTTGGGTGACGACACTGGTGACGGAGTCTATTCGGACGAGCGCGCACTTCAAAATTATCATCGAGCAATTTGATAGATAGTATTTCTTCTCATCGAACAATGTAAGTAATATTTTTTCTTTGTTTCCGTTTACCGTGTGCTTAATTGGTCGTTGTTGTGGGCGATATGATGACTTATATCTTAACGATGATATAACGAGTGGACCGTTAGGGATTTTGTTCAATCGTTTATTTCGCTGTATGCATTATTACCGCTTACAGTTATTGGCACATAATGTAAGATTGAATGTGTTTTAATGAATATAAATAAAGAACGGAATTTGCTTGCTTGATGTCAAATTAAGTTATAAAGCGCAGTATGCAGAGAATAAGAAAGGAGCGGCGGCGCGCGCGCATGCGCGCGCACGCACGCTCCGCTTTTGTTCGCGAATTCTGTTTTTCTGTGACGGTTTATTGCACTTGAATGGTCAAAAAGACACACCATTACGTCAAAATACCCAACTGTGTTTACGTGTTGAATAAATGAATATAATAAATAGACTTAAATAAATCTTTTGTTTGAAAACCGGATGTGTATCAGTAAATTGGGTCCGTGCATTCAGTGCGGCAGCCTAATTTAGTCCCTGTCTGTCATTCATTTAAAACAAAGAAGAATAAAAATAAAAACGCTTACTGCTTTAAAAAGGAACAGTTCATATCTGAGAGAGTGAAGACTATGCAGTGTTTTAATTTGACATTTTATGCAATTTCTCTAGTATTTCTTATTGTTCTATTATTATTACTAATGTATTTGTCCTCTTGTTTGTAATTGTCTTCTTTTTCTATTTAAATAAAAATCAAATAACAAAAATAACTATATTAAGATATGTAGCTGTTGTGAAATAATTGCTTAAATTTTCCTAGTATTTGAGTGTCTCTTTTTTTTACAATCACTGATGCTAACCTAACATTACATACATTTATTTATTTATTTTAAATAAGCATTATGAATGAAATCCATGTTTTTACATTGTGTGTGTAGATGGAAACTAAGTATTTCTTATTACATTGTTGTATTATTATTATTACTGCTGTATTTGTTACTAATGTATTTGTCCTATTATTTGTAATTTACTTCTTTGTTCTCATTTAAATTATAATCAAATAACAAAAATAACTATATTGACATATGTAGCTGTTGTGAAATAATTTCTCAAATCCTGAAGTTAGATTTAGGACTTATTGCACACCCTTATTTTTTCCAAGTATTCGAGCCTCTCTTTTTAACAATCACTTATGCCAACCTAACATTTAAATAGGAATTATGAATGAAACCATTTTGTGTGTAGATGAGCACTAAGCCAAAAAGCCACAAGGCCATGGGAGACGGCGAGTGGATGGCCAGGTTGAGGACTTTTGCCCGCTGTGGGGTTTGGCCTTCTGGAGAAGGCAACAGACCAGCCCCAAGGCAACGCAAGTGGTATGACCTCTACCAGAAGGTAAAGCAAAGTTATCATTCATTCATTATATAGTATGTAGTATGCAGATCACCTGACAATAGTTCAGACAAGTTAGTAAAGTAAACAATGATTATTATCTTTTCAGATTGAGAAATGCCCCATGCAGGCCCATGGGCAGACCACCCTCTTTGGAGGCTCCATGGCCTGCAATTGTGGATTCCACATTAATAAGGTAATGACATTTGATGTATCATCACATATCCATTAAAATGTTGTTATGCCATTTCACTATATTTTATGCCCTTTGGTGGTTGTATTAGCAGTCTGCCACTGCCACTGCCACTCACTCTTCTGCTCCACCTCCTGCTGCTTCTGATACGGCTCCTGAAGCGGCTGCTTCTGCCCAACCCTCATTCCTGAGGCCTCCTCTAAATTTGACTATGGTGAATATTTTCTCTTTAATCAATTAATGTCTAATTAGAATCGTTGTGTATTTGTTTGATAGGATAGATTTATGTATATGTTTGGGCTAGAAAAAATTATGTAATGAACATGATATCAATTAACTTTGTTTTTTCTTTTTAAGTTCAATAAGTCACGCTTTGGTGGGTCAAAGTCGACAATGCTTAAACCCAACTTAGTGGATCGGAGGACCCCCAGCCCCTCTCCTACACCCTCTGCATCCTCATCTTCTCTTCCCAGCCCCTCTCCTCCTTCATCAGTGAGGACTGCCTCCACCCCTCTATCCTCTGTGAGGAGCTCCACCCCTTCTCTGTCTTCTGTGAAGACCACCAGTCCCTCTCCTCCGTCCTCTGAAGGAACAGCTAGGCCTTCTCCTCCCAGCACCTCTCCCGCTCCATCCTTTGTGATGACCCCCAGCCCATCTCCATCCTCTGTGAGTGCAGCGGCTTCTATTTATAGAACAGGCTATGATATAAAGTAGTGCAACATTTAATGGAATAACAACTTGTCTTCCATACAGGAGGAGCCTGGAGGAGTCCAGCCAGCCAGTGGGGCCCCAGCTTCTTTCTGGCTGCCAGGTGAATGGCCCAAGACCATCCCTGTGCAGGACCAGAGGTGGATTGCCAGCACTATTTTCCACGCTGGCAAGCTGCGGCCAGATTTGAAGCTGTGGTACGAGCCGCCTGTCCCAGCTCTCATTTATCACCAGACACCTACACCTGACCGGTTCTTCACCCATCGGTTGATGGTGTGGATGCCCTACCACCTGTGGAAGGTGAATGTTTTCTGTCCAGCTTGTGGCAAGAACCTGACAGGCTATGGTGTCCATAAAAGAGCACGGAAGGTTCTGGACATCGATAGGTACTATGTCATGGTGACAGAGACACTCAGGTGCACTGTGTGTTCTCTGAACTATCTGTCCACTAGCCAGACTGTCCGGGACCAGCTTGACCTGCCGCACCAGAAAATGTTCCGGCTGATCCTGACCCGCAAGTGAGTAGAGTAGTCTAAAGATGGTTATTGTGAGGACTAAAGAACATTTAACTGATCACAGCAACAATGTGCGATTTCAGGTATGCCTGTGACATCCGTGTCATTAGGCTGCTTCGGGACCGGACACTGGGCAACAGCCCAGCTCGTTTGGTGCGGCAGTTGAAAGAGAACCATGGGGAGGAATGGTTAAATCGGTTGGCACACTATCTTGGGGAGTGTGCTGACTTTGTCGATCGACCCAGCCTTTCTCCGGTGGTCTGCCAGGAGCCTCCAGAGCCAATTGAGATCCCCACCAGTCGTTGGCTGCTCTCAGTGTACGGCAGGGATATCCTCTCCAGAATTGGACACATAAAGGCCAGCATCACATCCATCTATGGCAAAATCTTAAAGATGGATTCCACAAAAAAGGTAAAAAAAAATATTTAACTGTTCTGTAATGTTCATAATACCGTCTGATAGACATTAATATTATTGTTATTGCTAACGTTACACCACAAATGTCTTATTACATTTGTAAATTCCAGATCACAAAGAAGCTGGCTGGCCATGGACGGGGGACAGCACTCTGGTTAACCTCCATTGGAAATGAGGTTGGCCAGATAGTGACCAGTGTGCTGTCAGTGCAAGAAGGGCCGGGACTGGACAGGATGGTGACCGGTGTAATGGAGCGGTACCGCCAGGCTGCCATTCCACCACCGGTGCTGCTTTATGTGGACTGTGGCTGCTGTGTGAGTGAGGGAGCAACAAGCAAGCTGCAGACCAGGTTCGGCAAGTGGCCAGACCTTCAGATACGTCTGGACATCTGGCACTTCATGAGGAGGATGGCCGTGGGCTGCACCACCGATGCCCATCCCCTCTACCCCACCTTCATGGGATGCCTGTCTGCCTGCATCTTTGAGTGGGATGCTGAAGACCTCAGCCTGTTGCGGCAGGCAAAGAAAAAACAGCTGATGCAGGAGGGTGTGCCAGCTCTGACTGACAACCTGGTGGACAGGAGCATCAGTAAAAAGGAGCTAAGTCTTTACTGCCGCAGGAGGACACGAGGTGAGGAGGCCACCATCCAACTCATTGAGAGACTGCTGCAGGAGCTGGGTGGTGCAAATGGGAGGGACCTTATGGGTGTCCCACTGCTGGAAGAGGTGCGCATGGAGCACATCTGGCGTGTGCAGAAACGCCATGTCAAGTGCATCCAGGATGTGCCGGGTGTGCCTCTATACACTGAGGTAGGCACCACCACAAAGGCAGGGGTCACCCTGACTAGATATCGGTGTGCCAGAGGGTCCACATCCCTGGAGTCTTTTCACTGCCACCTAAACAGGTTCATTCCAGGTTGGTGTCTCACATGTATGATGCTTGAAATAATTTCAATTTCTGTTATTCATATCGCGAGGCTTGTAATTTTTATTGGTGTATTTTTTTCTCCTTCTAGGAACCAGTGCAAATGCACTGAATTTCCAGCTTTACCTGCTAGAAGGCTTGAATAGGTGGAATCAGGATCGGGCGGCTGCATCAGTGACCAGCAAACCAGCATCCCTTCTCACCTACTCAGGGGATATGGCCCACTGCGTCAACACCAACAGCCTGAAGGTGTTTGGTCGGCCTTTTGTGCCAACTTTCAGGCCACCTGCTGAATACACTGGTATGTCATCCCTTTATATATATTTTTTTATTATGTTTTTCATTGTTCATTGCTGAATAAACTTTTAAAAAGAACATCATTTATCTAACATCCTTGCTGAATACCAGTATTAATTTCTTAAAAACAAAAAAAAAAAGAACACAAATGTACTCACCCCAAACTTTTGAACGGTACTTTATAATGCTATAATGCATTTCTACTGCTGTTCTTTATTTAACTTTTTTTTAATTAATGAATATTCAAGAAAGTAGCACATATTATATAAAAAGCAGCACAAGTGTTTTCAACATTGATAATAAATCAGCAAATTAGACTGATTTTTGAAGGATCCTGTGACTCTGAAGACTGGAGTAATCATGCTGAAAATTCAATCACAGAAATAAATTACATTTTAAGGTATATTAAAATAGAAAAGAGCTATTTTAAGCCGTAGTACCATTTCACAGTATAACTGTTGTTTACTGTATTTCTTTATTTAATCGAATAAATGCAGGATTGATGAGCATAAGAGTCTTCTTTCAAAAACATGAAAAACAGTAATGTGTAATTTTTGACAAGTCCTGTATGTTTGTGTGTCCTTATATTTTTTTCAATAGGAGAGCTGCTTGGTGTTGACTACCTGCTGAGTCAGACCGGACAGCCCCTGGTGGTGGACCCTGACTCAGAAGAGACAGAGAACATGCTGGAGGATGTGGATGAAGGCGAGGATGAAGAAGATGAGGGCTTCGGGGAAGACCATGACATTACTGTGTCAAGTCTTACCGATGACCCAAGCTTCTCTGTCTCCTCCCATTTTGTGCCCTCCTCTGAGTCTCTCTCCTCCACCCTGCCTGCTGCCTCCTCCACCCTGGCTGCTGCCTCCACCCAGCCTGCTGCCTCCTCCACCCTGGCTGCTGCCTCCATCCAGCCTGCTGCCTCCTCCACCCTGGCTGCTGCCTCCATCCAGCCTGCTGCCTCCTCCACCCTGGCTGCTGCCTCCATCCAGCCTGCTGCTTCCTCCAGCCTGGCTGCTGCCTCCACCCAGCCTGCTGCCTCCTCCACCCTGGCTGCTGCCTCCATCCAGCCTGCTGCCTCCTCCACCCTGGCTGCTGCCTCCATCCAGCCTGCTGCTTCCTCCAGCCTGGCTGCTGCCTTCACCCAGCCTGCTGCCTCCTCCACCCTGGCTGCTGCCTCCATCCAGCCTGCTGCCTCCTCCACCCTGGCTGCTGCCTCCATCCAGCCTGCTGCCTCCTCCACCCTGGCTGCTGCCTCCATCCAGCCTGCTGCCTCCTCCACCCTGGCTGCTGCCTCCATCCAGCCTGCTGCCTCCTCCACCCTGGCTGCTGCCTTCACCCAGCCTGCTGCCTCCTCCACCCTGGCTGCTGCCTCCATCCCAGCCTGCTGCCTCCTTCACCCAGCCTGCTGCCTCCTCCACCCTGGCTGCTGTCTCCACTCAGCCTGCTGCCTCCTCCACCCTGGCTGCTGCCTCCTCCACACCAGGTGCATCAGCATCTCCTGATGAGTCTGTGGTATGTAAATACCTTGTTATATGTGCATTAATACTGATTTATATATGTGACTGGATTGCTAATGACACCATAAGTAAACAGAGCCACAATTCCCTAATATTCAGTTACATTCTTTTGAACAGGAAATCATCTGATTTTACTGAATCAACGTATTTATATTTTGCTGAAAAAAATAAAGGAGCAGTGAATATTAGTTTTGTATTACAAATATCAAAATGATTCTTATAAAATCTGAGAACAGATTGTTTTGTAAGACATACACATAAAACTTAACTTGCAGTTTATGCTTCTCAACAAAAAGAAATATGTATATATGTATTTGTTATTTTTTTCCCCACTTAACCGTCCTCGTAATGTTGCACATTTTGATTTTTGATTTTGTTTTGCTTGTATTTTTTTCAGGCTTTGGATAGTGTTGGTCTGCCAGGCATGGACAGAGTCGACAGCCTAGCAGAGTATCTGGTGGAGCTTAGGGACCAGCCCTCTCTCGTCCTCACCAACCAGCAGGTATGGAACATTCAAGTTTCTCTACTTTCCCTCCTTGACCTGTTATATGTTAACACTTGCACATGTTTTGTTTTCTCATATGCCATGTATTATCTGTTCTCTCTACGTAGGTGAGCAATATAGTTGCTCTTTGGCAGAACCTGCTTGATTTTGATAAGCAAAGGGTGGTGTTTGCTGCCAGACACCAGAGCAGGCTGGACACAGGGAGGTTCAGGTCCCCCAAAAAGAGGCAGGAGTTCACTCCAGGGGTGGAAAGTGTGAAGAGGCACGCACTCACCACCACAGCACCACTTGCCCAGTGGCCAGATTGTTGTCGCCTGATAGAGACCATTTTTGTTAAGCTCTGTGCCATCCATAAAAGCCCAAAAAAGAAGGGGACAAGCACAGTGTCCAGGTGGGTCCTCATCTTGGAGGACTACAAGAAAATCAGGCAGCGCATTCTGGCCAATGCTGCTGTTATGCAGCAGACCACCCTGCAGCTGGTGGATGTAAGCCACACAACACTGGTTCAGTGGCACAATAAAAGAGTGAAAAGGCAGGACAGTGCAGTATTAATGCAAGGGCTGCAACTGCCTAGCCGCTTGTCTGTGGCGGCTGACCCTCTGCTACCTGCCAATGTGCGTCCCCCGTCTGCACCCCCCCAACCAGGCCCAGCTCACCAATACCACCTGCCCAGTAGCACCGTGGGCCAGGCACAAACAAAGAGGAAGAGGAAAGTACTTCCAGCCCCAGCAGTTTTGTCACCGCCAGCTGAGAGACCTCAAACCCAGCGGCAACTCTTTCCTGCTCCACCTCCAGGTGCTCAACTGGTGTGGCTGACGCCAATGGCCTCTCAGGGACTTACAGGGCCATTCCTAGTTGCTGCTCCACAGGCGCCTATGGCCATCCTCTCTTCTGCCCCTCCTGCTGCCCCAGTACGGAAGCTGACACGTAAAGTACAGCACAACACGTGCAAAAAATGCGGGCAGTTCAGGACAGCGGAGACTGGGCATAGCCAATACAAGGGCATTATTTACTGCCCCTCTGTAGAGACTGTGCCAAAGGAGCAGTGGTTGGAGGATATAAAAAAAACTAAATGAAAAAAAAAAAGAGAAACTGATCTTTGATTTTAAGATTTATATATGTATATAGTTATTTTCCCATATTTTGTTATTGTTGTTGTTGTGGTTGTTTTTTACAAAGCCATTGACGTGTGAAAAGTTTTATTACGTTTTATTTATGTATATAGTTTTTTTGTGCTTTTGCACTTTCAAAGAATGCACAAGAGTAGTCATTCATATTTTTAAGATTTATATATGTATATAGTTCTTTTCCCATTTTTTTGTTTGTTTTTCTTTGCACAAAGCCATTGACATGTGGAAAGTTTTATTACGTTTTATTTATGCGTGTAGTTTTTTTGTGCTTTTGCATTTTGCACTTTCAAAGAATGCACAAGAGTAGTCATTCATATTTTTAAGATTTATATATGTATATAGTTCTTTTCCCATTTTTTTGTTTGTTTTTCTTTGCACAAAGCCATTGACATGTGGAAAGTTTTATTACGTTTTATTTATGCGTGTAGTTTTTTTGTGCTTTTGCATTTTGCACTTTCAAAGAATGCACAAGAGTAGTCATTAATATTTTTAAGATTTATATATGTATATAGTTCTTTTCCCATTTTTTTGTTTGTTTTTCTTTGCACAAAGCCATTGACATGTGGAAAGTTTTATTACGTTTTATTTATGCGTGTAGTTTTTTTGTGCTTTTGCATTTTGCACTTTCAAAGAATGCACAAGAGTAGTCATTCATATTTTTAAGATTTATATATGTATATAGTTCTTTTCCCATTTTTTGTTTGTTTTTCTTTGCACAAAGCAATTGACATGTGGAAAGTTTTATTATGTTTTATTTATGTGTGTAGTTTTTTGTTGTTGTTGTTGTGCTTTTGCACTTTCAAAGAATGCACAAGAGTAGTCATTAATATTTTAAAGATTTATATATGTATATAGTTCCTTTCCCAAAAGGTTTTTTATTTTTTTATTTTTTTTTGCACAAGAGACATAGGAACTTGAGCTTTATTTATTTAATGTAAAATAGCCATTGACATTTAGAAAGTTTTATAACATTTTATTTATGTGTATAGGTTTTTTGTGTGCTTTTGCATTTTTTAAAGAATTCACAAGAGTCATTCATATTTTAAAGATTTAATCGTGTGTATTGTTTGTATTTGTGTTCTCTGTTATTTTGCACTCACAGCCTAAACAAGAGCCATGTACATTTTAAAGCTTTATATTTGTTTAATGGTCTGTGCTTTCCGTTCTTTTGCACTTGCAATGAATGCACAAGAGTCTTAAATATTATTTTATTTGTATTTTTATTGTATTTATGTTTTCTGTTCTTTTGCATATGCAACATAATAACTTGAAGAAAAAAAATGTGAGTGATTCAAGGAATTACAATAATTGGCTATGACTTGAAATTGAAAAATAAAAGTTTTGTCATGAATAACACATTTTTTGTATGTTTTACTTTTATACAGTATCATTCAAAGGTCATAGGCACTTTGAAAATGTTGAGAAATTTGAGGATTCTTTCAGAAATAAATTTACTATTTTTTACTTTTTTAGAAAATTATTGGAGCAGAAATATATTCAAACTAAATGTGCCAAAGCTCAGAAAAGTGAATATAATATCCACAGTCAGTGATATAGAATTAATAAAATGCTCATTTGTCATTTCATAACTAATTTCATTAATGTGGACATGCTTTGTGTGACTTTTACTGATGAAAAATGGCGATTTACAGCATTAAGTTACAACTTCGATTTCTGGCAACAGTGGGATTCGAACCGGCGACCTGGTGATCAACCTTTCTCCCATTGAAATGTATAGGAAGATAGGGGAAAAAATGTTTTAAAAATAATTGATTGCAAGCATACACTTCCTAAAACATCACTTTTGATGGTAGAGGCATAAAATTCCCTTTCCTTCCCTTTTTCCTCATTTTTTTCCTCTTTTTCCCTCATTTTTTCCCCTTTTTCTCCTTCCATTTCTTCCCCCCCCTTAACAGACTATTGTTCCCCAGCTTTGGCGCAATAGGCTAGCGCGTTCGGCTGTTAACCGAAAGGATGGTGGTTCGAGCCCACCCAGGGACGAAGCAAGCTTTTCGCAGCAATGTCGGCAAGCACAGACTTTAGCACGCTTGTCCGCTGACGCAGCGTCTGTAGCCCCTTTTCAGAGTCAACAGCTTTTGCGAGTCATCTTGTGTCAAAATAAGACAAAGGGTGCTGAGTGATTGTTTGTGTCAGCTCAAGTTTGCTGTGGAGAGTTCGTGTTTTGTTTTCCTTGTGGTGGAGGCCTGTGTGGTCCAGGGAGGTCCTGCTCAAAATTCCCTCTAGGACCGCCACAAAATGCCACCAAATTGCTTCTCCAATCATATGCTGTCGGAGTTTGCAAACTGTATTCACACAGCGAGACAGAACTCCATACCTGGAACCTTTTATGAGTTGGCTGAACTAATAGCCTTTCAGGCTGTTGAACCAGAGCTCTGCTCGTTCAATCTGTATTCCCCAGCAACAGGCATGGCTAAAACAAACATAGAAGACTCTATGGCTAGTGTGGCCAAACTCTGTCCTGGAGGGCCCTGTCAGGTAGAGTTTCACTCCAGCCAGCTCCATCAGACGTGCCTGGAAGCTTCCGGTCTCTGTGGTGAGACCGGGTTCAGCAGCTTAAGTTGAGTTTCTTTGTGCTTGGAGCCAAGCTCGTCAGACCAAGCAACCTCCAGAATCGAGGTGGGACGCCCCTGCTCTAAGCCTACCGCTAGGCTTAACCCCAACCTTACCCGCGAGATGTTTTGTCAAGCCTCTGCGAAAAGCGAGGCTCTGTTTGCTCATAAAATGTTTGGCAGTTCTCAAAACAGACGTCAGCCTTGGGAAAGTGACTGCCGCTGCCCGGCTAGCTCAGTCGGTAGAGCATGAGACTCTTAATCTCAGGGTCGTGGGTTCGAGCCCCACGTTGGGCGTGCCTTTTGGCTCTCTCTCGCCCCTCCCAATGGGTGTAATTCTCTTGAATTAAGTTTGCTGACGCAGGACTAGTGTCGCGCCCAGCGTCAAATTCTTTTGTGACTGTTACCCACAAGAGCTTACACTACCAGTCTCTGTGGCGCAATAGGCTAGCGCGTTCGGCTGTTAACCGAAAGGATGGTGGTTCGAGCCCACCCAGGGACGAAGCAAGCTTTTCGCAGCAATGTCGGCAAGCACGGACTTTAGCACGCTTGTCCGCTGACGCAGCGTCTGTAGCCCCTTTTCAGAGTCAACAGCTTTTGCGAGTCATCTTGTGTCAAAATAAGACAAAGGGTGCTGAGTGATTGTTTGTGTCAGCTCAAGTTTGCTGTGGAGAGTTCGTGTTTTGTTTTCCTTGTGGTGGAGGCCTGTGTGGTCCAGGGAGGTCCTGCTCAAAATTCCCTCTAGGACCGCCACAAAATGCCACCAAATTGCTTCTCCAATCATATGCTGTCGGAGTTTGCAAACTGTATTCACACAGCGAGACAGAACTCCATACCTGGAACCTTTTATGAGTTGGCTGAACTAATAGCCTTTCAGGCTGTTGAACCAGAGCTCTGCTCGTTCAATCTGTATTCCCCAGCAACAGGCATGGCTAAAACAAACATAGAAGACTCTATGGCTAGTGTGGCCAAACTCTGTCCTGGAGGGCCCTGTCAGGTAGAGTTTCACTCCAGCCAGCTCCATCAGACGTGCCTGGAAGCTTCCGGTCTCTGTGGTGAGACCGGGTTCAGCAGCTTAAGTTGAGTTTCTTTGTGCTTGGAGCCAAGCTCGTCAGACCAAGCAACCTCCAGAATCGAGGTGGGACGCCCCTGCTCTAAGCCTACCGCTAGGCTTAACCCCAACCTTACCCGCGAGATGTTTTGTCAAGCCTCTGCGAAAAGCGAGGCTCTGTTTGCTCATAAAATGTTTGGCAGTTCTCAAAACAGACGTCAGCCTTGGGAAAGTGACTGCCGCTGCCCGGCTAGCTCAGTCGGTAGAGCATGAGACTCTTAATCTCAGGGTCGTGGGTTCGAGCCCCACGTTGGGCGTGCCTTTTGGCTCTCTCTCGCCCCTCCCAATGGGTGTAATTCTCTTGAATTAAGTTTGCTGACGCAGGACTAGTGTCGCGCCCAGCGTCAAATTCTTTTGTGACTGTTACCCACAAGAGCTTACACTACCAGTCTCTGTGGCGCAATAGGCTAGCGCGTTCGGCTGTTAACCGAAAGGATGGTGGTTCGAGCCCACCCAGGGACGAAGCAAGCTTTTCGCAGCAATGTCGGCAAGCACGGACTTTAGCACGCTTGTCCGCTGACGCAGCGTCTGTAGCCCCTTTTCAGAGTCAACAGCTTTTGCGAGTCATCTTGTGTCAAAATAAGACAAAGGGTGCTGAGTGATTGTTTGTGTCAGCTCAAGTTTGCTGTGGAGAGTTCGTGTTTTGTTTTCCTTGTGGTGGAGGCCTGTGTGGTCCAGGGAGGTCCTGCTCAAAATTCCCTCTAGGACCGCCACAAAATGCCACCAAATTGCTTCTCCAATCATATGCTGTCGGAGTTTGCAAACTGTATTCACACAGCGAGACAGAACTCCATACCTGGAACCTTTTATGAGTTGGCTGAACTAATAGCCTTTCAGGCTGTTGAACCAGAGCTCTGCTCGTTCAATCTGTATTCCCCAGCAACAGGCATGGCTAAAACAAACATAGAAGACTCTATGGCTAGTGTGGCCAAACTCTGTCCTGGAGGGCCCTGTCAGGTAGAGTTTCACTCCAGCCAGCTCCATCAGACGTGCCTGGAAGCTTCCGGTCTCTGTGGTGAGACCGGGTTCAGCAGCTTAAGTTGAGTTTCTTTGTGCTTGGAGCCAAGCTCGTCAGACCAAGCAACCTCCAGAATCGAGGTGGGACGCCCCTGCTCTAAGCCTACCGCTAGGCTTAACCCCAACCTTACCCGCGAGATGTTTTGTCAAGCCTCTGCGAAAAGCGAGGCTCTGTTTGCTCATAAAATGTTTGGCAGTTCTCAAAACAGACGTCAGCCTTGGGAATGTGACTGCCGCTGCCCGGCTAGCTCAGTCGGTAGAGCATGAGACTCTTAATCTCAGGGTCGTGGGTTCGAGCCCCACGTTGGGCGTGCCTTTTGGCTCTCTCTCGCCCCTCCCAATGGGTGTAATTCTCTTGAATTAAGTTTGCTGACGCAGGACTAGTGTCGCGCCCAGCGTCAAATTCTTTTGTGACTGTTACCCACAAGAGCTTACACTACCAGTCTCTGTGGCGCAATAGGCTAGCGCGTTCGGCTGTTAACCGAAAGGATGGTGGTTCGAGCCCACCCAGGGACGAAGCAAGCTTTTCGCAGCAATGTCGGCAAGCACGGACTTTAGCACGCTTGTCCGCTGACGCAGCGTCTGTAGCCCCTTTTCAGAGTCAACAGCTTTTGCGAGTCATCTTGTGTCAAAATAAGACAAAGGGTGCTGAGTGATTGTTTGTGTCAGCTCAAGTTTGCTGTGGAGAGTTCGTGTTTTGTTTTCCTTGTGGTGGAGGCCTGTGTGGTCCAGGGAGGTCCTGCTCAAAATTCCCTCTAGGACCGCCACAAAATGCCACCAAATTGCTTCTCCAATCATATGCTGTCGGAGTTTGCAAACTGTATTCACACAGCGAGACAGAACTCCATACCTGGAACCTTTTATGAGTTGGCTGAACTAATAGCCTTTCAGGCTGTTGAACCAGAGCTCTGCTCGTTCAATCTGTATTCCCCAGCAACAGGCATGGCTAAAACAAACATAGAATACTCTATGGCTAGTGTGGCCAAACTCTGTCCTGGAGGGCCCTGTCAGGTAGAGTTTCACTCCAGCCAGCTCCATCAGACGTGCCTGGAAGCTTCCGGTCTCTGTGGTGAGACCGGGTTCAGCAGCTTAAGTTGAGTTTCTTTGTGCTTGGAGCCAAGCTCGTCAGACCAAGCAACCTCCAGAATCGAGGTGGGACGCCCCTGCTCTAAGCCTACCGCTAGGCTTAACCCCAACCTTACCCGCGAGATGTTTTGTCAAGCCTCTGCGAAAAGCGAGGCTCTGTTTGCTCATAAAATGTTTGGCAGTTCTCAAAACAGACGTCAGCCTTGGGAAAGTGACTGCCGCTGCCCGGCTAGCTCAGTCGGTAGAGCATGAGACTCTTAATCTCAGGGTCGTGGGTTCGAGCCCCACGTTGGGCGTGCCTTTTGGCTCTCTCTCGCCCCTCCCAATGGGTGTAATTCTCTTGAATTAAGTTTGCTGACGCAGGACTAGTGTCGCGCCCAGCGTCAAATTCTTTTGTGACTGTTACCCACAAGACCTTACACTACCAGTCTCTGTGGCGCAATAGGCTAGCGCGTTCGGCTGTTAACCGAAAGGATGGTGGTTCGAGCCCACCCAGGGACGAAGCAAGCTTTTCGCAGCAATGTCGGCAAGCACGGACTTTAGCACGCTTGTCCGCTGACGCAGCGTCTGTAGCCCCTTTTCAGAGTCAACAGCTTTTGCGAGTCATCTTGTGTCAAAATAAGACAAAGGGTGCTGAGTGATTGTTTGTGTCAGCTCAAGTTTGCTGTGGAGAGTTCGTGTTTTGTTTTCCTTGTGGTGGAGGCCTGTGTGGTCCAGGGAGGTCCTGCTCAAAATTCCCTCTAGGACCGCCACAAAATGCCACCAAATTGCTTCTCCAATCATATGCTGTCGGAGTTTGCAAACTGTATTCACACAGCGAGACAGAACTCCATACCTGGAACCTTTTATGAGTTGGCTGAACTAATAGCCTTTCAGGCTGTTGAACCAGAGCTCTGCTCGTTCAATCTGTATTCCCCAGCAACAGGCATGGCTAAAACAAACATAGAAGACTCTATGGCTAGTGTGGCCAAACTCTGTCCTGGAGGGCCCTGTCAGGTAGAGTTTCACTCCAGCCAGCTCCATCAGACGTGCCTGGAAGCTTCCGGTCTCTGTGGTGAGACCGGGTTCAGCAGCTTAAGTTGAGTTTCTTTGTGCTTGGAGCCAAGCTCGTCAGACCAAGCAACCTCCAGAATCGAGGTGGGACGCCCCTGCTCTAAGCCTACCGCTAGGCTTAACCCCAACCTTACCCGCGAGATGTTTTGTCAAGCCTCTGCGAAAAGCGAGGCTCTGTTTGCTCATAAAATGTTTGGCAGTTCTCAAAACAGACGTCAGCCTTGGGAAAGTGACTGCCGCTGCCCGGCTAGCTCAGTCGGTAGAGCATGAGACTCTTAATCTCAGGGTCGTGGGTTCGAGCCCCACGTTGGGCGTGCCTTTTGGCTCTCTCTCGCCCCTCCCAATGGGTGTAATTCTCTTGAATTAAGTTTGCTGACGCAGGACTAGTGTCGCGCCCAGCGTCAAATTCTTTTGTGACTGTTACCCACAAGACCTTACACTACCAGTCTCTGTGGCGCAATAGGCTAGCGCGTTCGGCTGTTAACCGAAAGGATGGTGGTTCGAGCCCACCCAGGGACGAAGCAAGCTTTTCGCAGCAATGTCGGCAAGCACGGACTTTAGCACGCTTGTCCGCTGACGCAGCGTCTGTAGCCCCTTTTCAGAGTCAACAGCTTTTGCGAGTCATCTTGTGTCAAAATAAGACAAAGGGTGCTGAGTGATTGTTTGTGTCAGCTCAAGTTTGCTGTGGAGAGTTCGTGTTTTGTTTTCCTTGTGGTGGAGGCCTGTGTGGTCCAGGGAGGTCCTGCTCAAAATTCCCTCTAGGACCGCCACAAAATGCCACCAAATTGCTTCTCCAATCATATGCTGTCGGAGTTTGCAAACTGTATTCACACAGCGAGACAGAACTCCATACCTGGAACCTTTTATGAGTTGGCTGAACTAATAGCCTTTCAGGCTGTTGAACCAGAGCTCTGCTCGTTCAATCTGTATTCCCCAGCAACAGGCATGGCTAAAACAAACATAGAAGACTCTATGGCTAGTGTGGCCAAACTCTGTCCTGGAGGGCCCTGTCAGGTAGAGTTTCACTCCAGCCAGCTCCATCAGACGTGCCTGGAAGCTTCCGGTCTCTGTGGTGAGACCGGGTTCAGCAGCTTAAGTTGAGTTTCTTTGTGCTTGGAGCCAAGCTCGTCAGACCAAGCAACCTCCAGAATCGAGGTGGGACGCCCCTGCTCTAAGCCTACCGCTAGGCTTAACCCCAACCTTACCCGCGAGATGTTTTGTCAAGCCTCTGCGAAAAGCGAGGCTCTGTTTGCTCATAAAATGTTTGGCAGTTCTCAAAACAGACGTCAGCCTTGGGAAAGTGACTGCCGCTGCCCGGCTAGCTCAGTCGGTAGAGCATGAGACTCTTAATCTCAGGGTCGTGGGTTCGAGCCCCACGTTGGGCGTGCCTTTTGGCTCTCTCTCGCCCCTCCCAATGGGTGTAATTCTCTTGAATTAAGTTTGCTGACGCAGGACTAGTGTCGCGCCCAGCGTCAAATTCTTTTGTGACTGTTACCCACAAGACCTTACACTACCAGTCTCTGTGGCGCAATAGGCTAGCGCGTTCGGCTGTTAACCGAAAGGATGGTGGTTCGAGCCCACCCAGGGACGAAGCAAGCTTTTCGCAGCAATGTCGGCAAGCACGGACTTTAGCACGCTTGTCCGCTGACGCAGCGTCTGTAGCCCCTTTTCAGAGTCAACAGCTTTTGCGAGTCATCTTGTGTCAAAATAAGACAAAGGGTGCTGAGTGATTGTTTGTGTCAGCTCAAGTTTGCTGTGGAGAGTTCGTGTTTTGTTTTCCTTGTGGTGGAGGCCTGTGTGGTCCAGGGAGGTCCTGCTCAAAATTCCCTCTAGGACCGCCACAAAATGCCACCAAATTGCTTCTCCAATCATATGCTGTCGGAGTTTGCAAACTGTATTCACACAGCGAGACAGAACTCCATACCTGGAACCTTTTATGAGTTGGCTGAACTAATAGCCTTTCAGGCTGTTGAACCAGAGCTCTGCTCGTTCAATCTGTATTCCCCAGCAACAGGCATGGCTAAAACAAACATAGAAGACTCTATGGCTAGTGTGGCCAAACTCTGTCCTGGAGGGCCCTGTCAGGTAGAGTTTCACTCCAGCCAGCTCCATCAGACGTGCCTGGAAGCTTCCGGTCTCTGTGGTGAGACCGGGTTCAGCAGCTTAAGTTGAGTTTCTTTGTGCTTGGAGCCAAGCTCGTCAGACCAAGCAACCTCCAGAATCGAGGTGGGACGCCCCTGCTCTAAGCCTACCGCTAGGCTTAACCCCAACCTTACCCGCGAGATGTTTTGTCAAGCCTCTGCGAAAAGCGAGGCTCTGTTTGCTCATAAAATGTTTGGCAGTTCTCAAAACAGACGTCAGCCTTGGGAATGTGACTGCCGCTGCCCGGCTAGCTCAGTCGGTAGAGCATGAGACTCTTAATCTCAGGGTCGTGGGTTCGAGCCCCACGTTGGGCGTGCCTTTTGGCTCTCTCTCGCCCCTCCCAATGGGTGTAATTCTCTTGAATTAAGTTTGCTGACGCAGGACTAGTGTCGCGCCCAGCGTCAAATTCTTTTGTGACTGTTACCCACAAGACCTTACACTACCAGTCTCTGTGGCGCAATAGGCTAGCGCGTTCGGCTGTTAACCGAAAGGATGGTGGTTCGAGCCCACCCAGGGACGAAGCAAGCTTTTCGCAGCAATGTCGGCAAGCACGGACTTTAGCACGCTTGTCCGCTGACGCAGCGTCTGTAGCCCCTTTTCAGAGTCAACAGCTTTTGCGAGTCATCTTGTGTCAAAATAAGACAAAGGGTGCTGAGTGATTGTTTGTGTCAGCTCAAGTTTGCTGTGGAGAGTTCGTGTTTTGTTTTCCTTGTGGTGGAGGCCTGTGTGGTCCAGGGAGGTCCTGCTCAAAATTCCCTCTAGGACCGCCACAAAATGCCACCAAATTGCTTCTCCAATCATATGCTGTCAGAGTTTGCAAACTGTATTCACACAGCGAGACAGAACTCCATACCTGGAAGAGCACCTGAAGGGTAGAGCATGAGACTCTTAATCTCAGGGTCGTGGGTTCGAGCCCCACGTTGGGCGTGCCTTTTGGCTCTCTCTCGCCCCTCCCAATGGGTGTAATTCTCTTGAATTAAGTTTGCTGACGCAGGACTAGTGTCGCGCCCAGCGTCAAATTCTTTTGTGACTGTTACCCACAAGAGCTTACACTACCAGTCTCTGTGGCGCAATAGGCTAGCGCGTTCGGCTGTTAACCGAAAGGATGGTGGTTCGAGCCCACCCAGGGACGAAGCAAGCTTTTCGCAGCATTGTCGGCAAGCACGGACTTTAGCACGCTTGTCCGCTGACGCAGCGTCTGTAGCCCCTTTTCAGAGTCAACAGCTTTTGCGAGTCATCTTGTGTCAAAATAAGACAAAGGGTGCTGAGTGATTGTTTGTGTCAGCTCAAGTTTGCTGTGGAGAGTTCGTGTTTTGTTTTCCTTGTGGTGGAGGCCTGTGTGGTCCAGGGAGGTCCTGCTCAAAATTCCCTCTAGGACCGCCACAAAATGCCACCAAATTGCTTCTCCAATCATATGCTGTCGGAGTTTGCAAACTGTATTCACACAGCGAGACAGAACTCCATACCTGGAACCTTTTATGAGTTGGCTGAACTAATAGCCTTTCAGGCTGTTGAACCAGAGCTCTGCTCGTTCAATCTGTATTCCCCAGCAACAGGCATGGCTAAAACAAACATAGAAGACTCTATGGCTAGTGTGGCCAAACTCTGTCCTGGAGGGCCCTGTCAGGTAGAGTTTCACTCCAGCCAGCTCCATCAGACGTGCCTGGAAGCTTCCGGTCTCTGTGGTGAGACCGGGTTCAGCAGCTTAAGTTGAGTTTCTTTGTGCTTGGAGCCAAGCTCGTCAGACCAAGCAACCTCCAGAATCGAGGTGGGACGCCCCTGCTCTAAGCCTACCGCTAGGCTTAACCCCAACCTTACCCGCGAGATGTTTTGTCAAGCCTCTGCGAAAAGCGAGGCTCTGTTTGCTCATAAAATGTTTGGCAGTTCTCAAAACAGACGTCAGCCTTGGGAAAGTGACTGCCGCTGCCCGGCTAGCTCAGTCGGTAGAGCATGAGACTCTTAATCTCAGGGTCGTGGGTTCGAGCCCCACGTTGGGCGTGCCTTTTGGCTCTCTCTCGCCCCTCCCAATGGGTGTAATTCTCTTGAATTAAGTTTGCTGACGCAGGACTAGTGTCGCGCCCAGCGTCAAATTCTTTTGTGACTGTTACCCACAAGAGCTTACACTACCAGTCTCTGTGGCGCAATAGGCTAGCGCGTTCGGCTGTTAACCGAAAGGATGGTGGTTCGAGCCCACCCAGGGACGAAGCAAGCTTTTCGCAGCAATGTCGGCAAGCACGGACTTTAGCACGCTTGTCCGCTGACGCAGCGTCTGTAGCCCCTTTTCAGAGTCAACAGCTTTTGCGAGTCATCTTGTGTCAAAATAAGACAAAGGGTGCTGAGTGATTGTTTGTGTCAGCTCAAGTTTGCTGTGGAGAGTTCGTGTTTTGTTTTCCTTGTGGTGGAGGCCTGTGTGGTCCAGGGAGGTCCTGCTCAAAATTCCCTCTAGGACCGCCACAAAATGCCACCAAATTGCTTCTCCAATCATATGCTGTCGGAGTTTGCAAACTGTATTCACACAGCGAGACAGAACTCCATACCTGGAACCTTTTATGAGTTGGCTGAACTAATAGCCTTTCAGGCTGTTGAACCAGAGCTCTGCTCGTTCAATCTGTATTCCCCAGCAACAGGCATGGCTAAAACAAACATAGAAGACTCTATGGCTAGTGTGGCCAAACTCTGTCCTGGAGGGCCCTGTCAGGTAGAGTTTCACTCCAGCCAGCTCCATCAGACGTGCCTGGAAGCTTCCGGTCTCTGTGGTGAGACCGGGTTCAGCAGCTTAAGTTGAGTTTCTTTGTGCTTGGAGCCAAGCTCGTCAGACCAAGCAACCTCCAGAATCGAGGTGGGACGCCCCTGCTCTAAGCCTACCGCTAGGCTTAACCCCAACCTTACCCGCGAGATGTTTTGTCAAGCCTCTGCGAAAAGCGAGGCTCTGTTTGCTCATAAAATGTTTGGCAGTTCTCAAAACAGACGTCAGCCTTGGGAAAGTGACTGCCGCTGCCCGGCTAGCTCAGTCGGTAGAGCATGAGACTCTTAATCTCAGGGTCGTGGGTTCGAGCCCCACGTTGGGCGTGCCTTTTGGCTCTCTCTCGCCCCTCCCAATGGGTGTAATTCTCTTGAATTAAGTTTGCTGACGCAGGACTAGTGTCGCGCCCAGCGTCAAATTCTTTTGTGACTGTTACCCACAAGAGCTTACACTACCAGTCTCTGTGGCGCAATAGGCTAGCGCGTTCGGCTGTTAACCGAAAGGATGGTGGTTCGAGCCCACCCAGGGACGAAGCAAGCTTTTCGCAGCAATGTCGGCAAGCACGGACTTTAGCACGCTTGTCCGCTGACGCAGCGTCTGTAGCCCCTTTTCAGAGTCAACAGCTTTTGCGAGTCATCTTGTGTCAAAATAAGACAAAGGGTGCTGAGTGATTGTTTGTGTCAGCTCAAGTTTGCTGTGGAGAGTTCGTGTTTTGTTTTCCTTGTGGTGGAGGCCTGTGTGGTCCAGGGAGGTCCTGCTCAAAATTCCCTCTAGGACCGCCACAAAATGCCACCAAATTGCTTCTCCAATCATATGCTGTCGGAGTTTGCAAACTGTATTCACACAGCGAGACAGAACTCCATACCTGGAACCTTTTATGAGTTGGCTGAACTAATAGCCTTTCAGGCTGTTGAACCAGAGCTCTGCTCGTTCAATCTGTATTCCCCAGCAACAGGCATGGCTAAAACAAACATAGAAGACTCTATGGCTAGTGTGGCCAAACTCTGTCCTGGAGGGCCCTGTCAGGTAGAGTTTCACTCCAGCCAGCTCCATCAGACGTGCCTGGAAGCTTCCGGTCTCTGTGGTGAGACCGGGTTCAGCAGCTTAAGTTGAGTTTCTTTGTGCTTGGAGCCAAGCTCGTCAGACCAAGCAACCTCCAGAATCGAGGTGGGACGCCCCTGCTCTAAGCCTACCGCTAGGCTTAACCCCAACCTTACCCGCGAGATGTTTTGTCAAGCCTCTGCGAAAAGCGAGGCTCTGTTTGCTCATAAAATGTTTGGCAGTTCTCAAAACAGACGTCAGCCTTGGGAAAGTGACTGCCGCTGCCCGGCTAGCTCAGTCGGTAGAGCATGAGACTCTTAATCTCAGGGTCGTGGGTTCGAGCCCCACGTTGGGCGTGCCTTTTGGCTCTCTCTCGCCCCTCCCAATGGGTGTAATTCTCTTGAATTAAGTTTGCTGACGCAGGACTAGTGTCGCGCCCAGCGTCAAATTCTTTTGTGACTGTTACCCACAAGACCTTACACTACCAGTCTCTGTGGCGCAATAGGCTAGCGCGTTCGGCTGTTAACCGAAAGGATGGTGGTTCGAGCCCACCCAGGGACGAAGCAAGCTTTTCGCAGCAATGTCGGCAAGCACGGACTTTAGCACGCTTGTCCGCTGACGCAGCGTCTGTAGCCCCTTTTCAGAGTCAACAGCTTTTGCGAGTCATCTTGTGTCAAAATAAGACAAAGGGTGCTGAGTGATTGTTTGTGTCAGCTCAAGTTTGCTGTGGAGAGTTCGTGTTTTGTTTTCCTTGTGGTGGAGGCCTGTGTGGTCCAGGGAGGTCCTGCTCAAAATTCCCTCTAGGACCGCCACAAAATGCCACCAAATTGCTTCTCCAATCATATGCTGTCGGAGTTTGCAAACTGTATTCACACAGCGAGACAGAACTCCATACCTGGAACCTTTTATGAGTTGGCTGAACTAATAGCCTTTCAGGCTGTTGAACCAGAGCTCTGCTCGTTCAATCTGTATTCCCCAGCAACAGGCATGGCTAAAACAAACATAGAAGACTCTATGGCTAGTGTGGCCAAACTCTGTCCTGGAGGGCCCTGTCAGGTAGAGTTTCACTCCAGCCAGCTCCATCAGACGTGCCTGGAAGCTTCCGGTCTCTGTGGTGAGACCGGGTTCAGCAGCTTAAGTTGAGTTTCTTTGTGCTTGGAGCCAAGCTCGTCAGACCAAGCAACCTCCAGAATCGAGGTGGGACGCCCCTGCTCTAAGCCTACCGCTAGGCTTAACCCCAACCTTACCCGCGAGATGTTTTGTCAAGCCTCTGCGAAAAGCGAGGCTCTGTTTGCTCATAAAATGTTTGGCAGTTCTCAAAACAGACGTCAGCCTTGGGAAAGTGACTGCCGCTGCCCGGCTAGCTCAGTCGGTAGAGCATGAGACTCTTAATCTCAGGGTCGTGGGTTCGAGCCCCACGTTGGGCGTGCCTTTTGGCTCTCTCTCGCCCCTCCCAATGGGTGTAATTCTCTTGAATTAAGTTTGCTGACGCAGGACTAGTGTCGCGCCCAGCGTCAAATTCTTTTGTGACTGTTACCCACAAGAGCTTACACTACCAGTCTCTGTGGCGCAATAGGCTAGCGCGTTCGGCTGTTAACCGAAAGGATGGTGGTTCGAGCCCACCCAGGGACGAAGCAAGCTTTTCGCAGCAATGTCGGCAAGCACGGACTTTAGCACGCTTGTCCGCTGACGCAGCGTCTGTAGCCCCTTTTCAGAGTCAACAGCTTTTGCGAGTCATCTTGTGTCAAAATAAGACAAAGGGTGCTGAGTGATTGTTTGTGTCAGCTCAAGTTTGCTGTGGAGAGTTCGTGTTTTGTTTTCCTTGTGGTGGAGGCCTGTGTGGTCCAGGGAGGTCCTGCTCAAAATTCCCTCTAGGACCGCCACAAAATGCCACCAAATTGCTTCTCCAATCATATGCTGTCGGAGTTTGCAAACTGTATTCACACAGCGAGACAGAACTCCATACCTGGAACCTTTTATGAGTTGGCTGAACTAATAGCCTTTCAGGCTGTTGAACCAGAGCTCTGCTCGTTCAATCTGTATTCCCCAGCAACAGGCATGGCTAAAACAAACATAGAAGACTCTATGGCTAGTGTGGCCAAACTCTGTCCTGGAGGGCCCTGTCAGGTAGAGTTTCACTCCAGCCAGCTCCATCAGACGTGCCTGGAAGCTTCCGGTCTCTGTGGTGAGACCGGGTTCAGCAGCTTAAGTTGAGTTTCTTTGTGCTTGGAGCCAAGCTCGTCAGACCAAGCAACCTCCAGAATCGAGGTGGGACGCCCCTGCTCTAAGCCTACCGCTAGGCTTAACCCCAACCTTACCCGCGAGATGTTTTGTCAAGCCTCTGCGAAAAGCGAGGCTCTGTTTGCTCATAAAATGTTTGGCAGTTCTCAAAACAGACGTCAGCCTTGGGAAAGTGACTGCCGCTGCCCGGCTAGCTCAGTCGGTAGAGCATGAGACTCTTAATCTCAGGGTCGTGGGTTCGAGCCCCACGTTGGGCGTGCCTTTTGGCTCTCTCTCGCCCCTCCCAATGGGTGTAATTCTCTTGAATTAAGTTTGCTGACGCAGGACTAGTGTCGCGCCCAGCGTCAAATTCTTTTGTGACTGTTACCCACAAGACCTTACACTACCAGTCTCTGTGGCGCAATAGGCTAGCGCGTTCGGCTGTTAACCGAAAGGATGGTGGTTCGAGCCCACCCAGGGACGAAGCAAGCTTTTCGCAGCAATGTCGGCAAGCACGGACTTTAGCACGCTTGTCCGCTGACGCAGCGTCTGTAGCCCCTTTTCAGAGTCAACAGCTTTTGCGAGTCATCTTGTGTCAAAATAAGACAAAGGGTGCTGAGTGATTGTTTGTGTCAGCTCAAGTTTGCTGTGGAGAGTTCGTGTTTTGTTTTCCTTGTGGTGGAGGCCTGTGTGGTCCAGGGAGGTCCTGCTCAAAATTCCCTCTAGGACCGCCACAAAATGCCACCAAATTGCTTCTCCAATCATATGCTGTCGGAGTTTGCAAACTGTATTCACACAGCGAGACAGAACTCCATACCTGGAACCTTTTATGAGTTGGCTGAACTAATAGCCTTTCAGGCTGTTGAACCAGAGCTCTGCTCGTTCAATCTGTATTCCCCAGCAACAGGCATGGCTAAAACAAACATAGAAGACTCTATGGCTAGTGTGGCCAAACTCTGTCCTGGAGGGCCCTGTCAGGTAGAGTTTCACTCCAGCCAGCTCCATCAGACGTGCCTGGAAGCTTCCGGTCTCTGTGGTGAGACCGGGTTCAGCAGCTTAAGTTGAGTTTCTTTGTGCTTGGAGCCAAGCTCGTCAGACCAAGCAACCTCCAGAATCGAGGTGGGACGCCCCTGCTCTAAGCCTACCGCTAGGCTTAACCCCAACCTTACCCGCGAGATGTTTTGTCAAGCCTCTGCGAAAAGCGAGGCTCTGTTTGCTCATAAAATGTTTGGCAGTTCTCAAAACAGACGTCAGCCTTGGGAAAGTGACTGCCGCTGCCCGGCTAGCTCAGTCGGTAGAGCATGAGACTCTTAATCTCAGGGTCGTGGGTTCGAGCCCCACGTTGGGCGTGCCTTTTGGCTCTCTCTCGCCCCTCCCAATGGGTGTAATTCTCTTGAATTAAGTTTGCTGACGCAGGACTAGTGTCGCGCCCAGCGTCAAATTCTTTTGTGACTGTTACCCACAAGAGCTTACACTACCAGTCTCTGTGGCGCAATAGGCTAGCGCGTTCGGCTGTTAACCGAAAGGATGGTGGTTCGAGCCCACCCAGGGACGAAGCAAGCTTTTCGCAGCAATGTCGGCAAGCACGGACTTTAGCACGCTTGTCCGCTGACGCAGCGTCTGTAGCCCCTTTTCAGAGTCAACAGCTTTTGCGAGTCATCTTGTGTCAAAATAAGACAAAGGGTGCTGAGTGATTGTTTGTGTCAGCTCAAGTTTGCTGTGGAGAGTTCGTGTTTTGTTTTCCTTGTGGTGGAGGCCTGTGTGGTCCAGGGAGGTCCTGCTCAAAATTCCCTCTAGGACCGCCACAAAATGCCACCAAATTGCTTCTCCAATCATATGCTGTCGGAGTTTGCAAACTGTATTCACACAGCGAGACAGAACTCCATACCTGGAACCTTTTATGAGTTGGCTGAACTAATAGCCTTTCAGGCTGTTGAACCAGAGCTCTGCTCGTTCAATCTGTATTCCCCAGCAACAGGCATGGCTAAAACAAACATAGAAGACTCTATGGCTAGTGTGGCCAAACTCTGTCCTGGAGGGCCCTGTCAGGTAGAGTTTCACTCCAGCCAGCTCCATCAGACGTGCCTGGAAGCTTCCGGTCTCTGTGGTGAGACCGGGTTCAGCAGCTTAAGTTGAGTTTCTTTGTGCTTGGAGCCAAGCTCGTCAGACCAAGCAACCTCCAGAATCGAGGTGGGACGCCCCTGCTCTAAGCCTACCGCTAGGCTTAACCCCAACCTTACCCGCGAGATGTTTTGTCAAGCCTCTGCGAAAAGCGAGGCTCTGTTTGCTCATAAAATGTTTGGCAGTTCTCAAAACAGACGTCAGCCTTGGGAAAGTGACTGCCGCTGCCCGGCTAGCTCAGTCGGTAGAGCATGAGACTCTTAATCTCAGGGTCGTGGGTTCGAGCCCCACGTTGGGCGTGCCTTTTGGCTCTCTCTCGCCCCTCCCAATGGGTGTAATTCTCTTGAATTAAGTTTGCTGACGCAGGACTAGTGTCGCGCCCAGCGTCAAATTCTTTTGTGACTGTTACCCACAAGACCTTACACTACCAGTCTCTGTGGCGCAATAGGCTAGCGCGTTCGGCTGTTAACCGAAAGGATGGTGGTTCGAGCCCACCCAGGGACGAAGCAAGCTTTTCGCAGCAATGTCGGCAAGCACGGACTTTAGCACGCTTGTCCGCTGACGCAGCGTCTGTAGCCCCTTTTCAGAGTCAACAGCTTTTGCGAGTCATCTTGTGTCAAAATAAGACAAAGGGTGCTGAGTGATTGTTTGTGTCAGCTCAAGTTTGCTGTGGAGAGTTCGTGTTTTGTTTTCCTTGTGGTGGAGGCCTGTGTGGTCCAGGGAGGTCCTGCTCAAAATTCCCTCTAGGACCGCCACAAAATGCCACCAAATTGCTTCTCCAATCATATGCTGTCGGAGTTTGCAAACTGTATTCACACAGCGAGACAGAACTCCATACCTGGAACCTTTTATGAGTTGGCTGAACTAATAGCCTTTCAGGCTGTTGAACCAGAGCTCTGCTCGTTCAATCTGTATTCCCCAGCAACAGGCATGGCTAAAACAAACATAGAAGACTCTATGGCTAGTGTGGCCAAACTCTGTCCTGGAGGGCCCTGTCAGGTAGAGTTTCACTCCAGCCAGCTCCATCAGACGTGCCTGGAAGCTTCCGGTCTCTGTGGTGAGACCGGGTTCAGCAGCTTAAGTTGAGTTTCTTTGTGCTTGGAGCCAAGCTCGTCAGACCAAGCAACCTCCAGAATCGAGGTGGGACGCCCCTGCTCTAAGCCTACCGCTAGGCTTAACCCCAACCTTACCCGCGAGATGTTTTGTCAAGCCTCTGCGAAAAGCGAGGCTCTGTTTGCTCATAAAATGTTTGGCAGTTCTCAAAACAGACGTCAGCCTTGGGAAAGTGACTGCCGCTGCCCGGCTAGCTCAGTCGGTAGAGCATGAGACTCTTAATCTCAGGGTCGTGGGTTCGAGCCCCACGTTGGGCGTGCCTTTTGGCTCTCTCTCGCCCCTCCCAATGGGTGTAATTCTCTTGAATTAAGTTTGCTGACGCAGGACTAGTGTCGCGCCCAGCGTCAAATTCTTTTGTGACTGTTACCCACAAGACCTTACACTACCAGTCTCTGTGGCGCAATAGGCTAGCGCGTTCGGCTGTTAACCGAAAGGATGGTGGTTCGAGCCCACCCAGGGACGAAGCAAGCTTTTCGCAGCAATGTCGGCAAGCACGGACTTTAGCACGCTTGTCCGCTGACGCAGCGTCTGTAGCCCCTTTTCAGAGTCAACAGCTTTTGCGAGTCATCTTGTGTCAAAATAAGACAAAGGGTGCTGAGTGATTGTTTGTGTCAGCTCAAGTTTGCTGTGGAGAGTTCGTGTTTTGTTTTCCTTGTGGTGGAGGCCTGTGTGGTCCAGGGAGGTCCTGCTCAAAATTCCCTCTAGGACCGCCACAAAATGCCACCAAATTGCTTCTCCAATCATATGCTGTCGGAGTTTGCAAACTGTATTCACACAGCGAGACAGAACTCCATACCTGGAACCTTTTATGAGTTGGCTGAACTAATAGCCTTTCAGGCTGTTGAACCAGAGCTCTGCTCGTTCAATCTGTATTCCCCAGCAACAGGCATGGCTAAAACAAACATAGAAGACTCTATGGCTAGTGTGGCCAAACTCTGTCCTGGAGGGCCCTGTCAGGTAGAGTTTCACTCCAGCCAGCTCCATCAGACGTGCCTGGAAGCTTCCGGTCTCTGTGGTGAGACCGGGTTCAGCAGCTTAAGTTGAGTTTCTTTGTGCTTGGAGCCAAGCTCGTCAGACCAAGCAACCTCCAGAATCGAGGTGGGACGCCCCTGCTCTAAGCCTACCGCTAGGCTTAACCCCAACCTTACCCGCGAGATGTTTTGTCAAGCCTCTGCGAAAAGCGAGGCTCTGTTTGCTCATAAAATGTTTGGCAGTTCTCAAAACAGACGTCAGCCTTGGGAAAGTGACTGCCGCTGCCCGGCTAGCTCAGTCGGTAGAGCATGAGACTCTTAATCTCAGGGTCGTGGGTTCGAGCCCCACGTTGGGCGTGCCTTTTGGCTCTCTCTCGCCCCTCCCAATGGGTGTAATTCTCTTGAATTAAGTTTGCTGACGCAGGACTAGTGTCGCGCCCAGCGTCAAATTCTTTTGTGACTGTTACCCACAAGAGCTTACACTACCAGTCTCTGTGGCGCAATAGGCTAGCGCGTTCGGCTGTTAACCGAAAGGATGGTGGTTCGAGCCCACCCAGGGACGAAGCAAGCTTTTCGCAGCAATGTCGGCAAGCACGGACTTTAGCACGCTTGTCCGCTGACGCAGCGTCTGTAGCCCCTTTTCAGAGTCAACAGCTTTTGCGAGTCATCTTGTGTCAAAATAAGACAAAGGGTGCTGAGTGATTGTTTGTGTCAGCTCAAGTTTGCTGTGGAGAGTTCGTGTTTTGTTTTCCTTGTGGTGGAGGCCTGTGTGGTCCAGGGAGGTCCTGCTCAAAATTCCCTCTAGGACCGCCACAAAATGCCACCAAATTGCTTCTCCAATCATATGCTGTCGGAGTTTGCAAACTGTATTCACACAGCGAGACAGAACTCCATACCTGGAACCTTTTATGAGTTGGCTGAACTAATAGCCTTTCAGGCTGTTGAACCAGAGCTCTGCTCGTTCAATCTGTATTCCCCAGCAACAGGCATGGCTAAAACAAACATAGAAGACTCTATGGCTAGTGTGGCCAAACTCTGTCCTGGAGGGCCCTGTCAGGTAGAGTTTCACTCCAGCCAGCTCCATCAGACGTGCCTGGAAGCTTCCGGTCTCTGTGGTGAGACCGGGTTCAGCAGCTTAAGTTGAGTTTCTTTGTGCTTGGAGCCAAGCTCGTCAGACCAAGCAACCTCCAGAATCGAGGTGGGACGCCCCTGCTCTAAGCCTACCGCTAGGCTTAACCCCAACCTTACCCGCGAGATGTTTTGTCAAGCCTCTGCGAAAAGCGAGGCTCTGTTTGCTCATAAAATGTTTGGCAGTTCTCAAAACAGACGTCAGCCTTGGGAAAGTGACTGCCGCTGCCCGGCTAGCTCAGTCGGTAGAGCATGAGACTCTTAATCTCAGGGTCGTGGGTTCGAGCCCCACGTTGGGCGTGCCTTTTGGCTCTCTCTCGCCCCTCCCAATGGGTGTAATTCTCTTGAATTAAGTTTGCTGACGCAGGACTAGTGTCGCGCCCAGCGTCAAATTCTTTTGTGACTGTTACCCACAAGACCTTACACTACCAGTCTCTGTGGCGCAATAGGCTAGCGCGTTCGGCTGTTAACCGAAAGGATGGTGGTTCGAGCCCACCCAGGGACGAAGCAAGCTTTTCGCAGCAATGTCGGCAAGCACGGACTTTAGCACGCTTGTCCGCTGACGCAGCGTCTGTAGCCCCTTTTCAGAGTCAACAGCTTTTGCGAGTCATCTTGTGTCAAAATAAGACAAAGGGTGCTGAGTGATTGTTTGTGTCAGCTCAAGTTTGCTGTGGAGAGTTCGTGTTTTGTTTTCCTTGTGGTGGAGGCCTGTGTGGTCCAGGGAGGTCCTGCTCAAAATTCCCTCTAGGACCGCCACAAAATGCCACCAAATTGCTTCTCCAATCATATGCTGTCGGAGTTTGCAAACTGTATTCACACAGCGAGACAGAACTCCATACCTGGAACCTTTTATGAGTTGGCTGAACTAATAGCCTTTCAGGCTGTTGAACCAGAGCTCTGCTCGTTCAATCTGTATTCCCCAGCAACAGGCATGGCTAAAACAAACATAGAAGACTCTATGGCTAGTGTGGCCAAACTCTGTCCTGGAGGGCCCTGTCAGGTAGAGTTTCACTCCAGCCAGCTCCATCAGACGTGCCTGGAAGCTTCCGGTCTCTGTGGTGAGACCGGGTTCAGCAGCTTAAGTTGAGTTTCTTTGTGCTTGGAGCCAAGCTCGTCAGACCAAGCAACCTCCAGAATCGAGGTGGGACGCCCCTGCTCTAAGCCTACCGCTAGGCTTAACCCCAACCTTACCCGCGAGATGTTTTGTCAAGCCTCTGCGAAAAGCGAGGCTCTGTTTGCTCATAAAATGTTTGGCAGTTCTCAAAACAGACGTCAGCCTTGGGAAAGTGACTGCCGCTGCCCGGCTAGCTCAGTCGGTAGAGCATGAGACTCTTAATCTCAGGGTCGTGGGTTCGAGCCCCACGTTGGGCGTGCCTTTTGGCTCTCTCTCGCCCCTCCCAATGGGTGTAATTCTCTTGAATTAAGTTTGCTGACGCAGGACTAGTGTCGCGCCCAGCGTCAAATTCTTTTGTGACTGTTACCCACAAGACCTTACACTACCAGTCTCTGTGGCGCAATAGGCTAGCGCGTTCGGCTGTTAACCGAAAGGATGGTGGTTCGAGCCCACCCAGGGACGAAGCAAGCTTTTCGCAGCAATGTCGGCAAGCACGGACTTTAGCACGCTTGTCCGCTGACGCAGCGTCTGTAGCCCCTTTTCAGAGTCAACAGCTTTTGCGAGTCATCTTGTGTCAAAATAAGACAAAGGGTGCTGAGTGATTGTTTGTGTCAGCTCAAGTTTGCTGTGGAGAGTTCGTGTTTTGTTTTCCTTGTGGTGGAGGCCTGTGTGGTCCAGGGAGGTCCTGCTCAAAATTCCCTCTAGGACCGCCACAAAATGCCACCAAATTGCTTCTCCAATCATATGCTGTCGGAGTTTGCAAACTGTATTCACACAGCGAGACAGAACTCCATACCTGGAACCTTTTATGAGTTGGCTGAACTAATAGCCTTTCAGGCTGTTGAACCAGAGCTCTGCTCGTTCAATCTGTATTCCCCAGCAACAGGCATGGCTAAAACAAACATAGAAGACTCTATGGCTAGTGTGGCCAAACTCTGTCCTGGAGGGCCCTGTCAGGTAGAGTTTCACTCCAGCCAGCTCCATCAGACGTGCCTGGAAGCTTCCGGTCTCTGTGGTGAGACCGGGTTCAGCAGCTTAAGTTGAGTTTCTTTGTGCTTGGAGCCAAGCTCGTCAGACCAAGCAACCTCCAGAATCGAGGTGGGACGCCCCTGCTCTAAGCCTACCGCTAGGCTTAACCCCAACCTTACCCGCGAGATGTTTTGTCAAGCCTCTGCGAAAAGCGAGGCTCTGTTTGCTCATAAAATGTTTGGCAGTTCTCAAAACAGACGTCAGCCTTGGGAAAGTGACTGCCGCTGCCCGGCTAGCTCAGTCGGTAGAGCATGAGACTCTTAATCTCAGGGTCGTGGGTTCGAGCCCCACGTTGGGCGTGCCTTTTGGCTCTCTCTCGCCCCTCCCAATGGGTGTAATTCTCTTGAATTAAGTTTGCTGACGCAGGACTAGTGTCGCGCCCAGCGTCAAATTCTTTTGTGACTGTTACCCACAAGACCTTACACTACCAGTCTCTGTGGCGCAATAGGCTAGCGCGTTCGGCTGTTAACCGAAAGGATGGTGGTTCGAGCCCACCCAGGGACGAAGCAAGCTTTTCGCAGCAATGTCGGCAAGCACGGACTTTAGCACGCTTGTCCGCTGACGCAGCGTCTGTAGCCCCTTTTCAGAGTCAACAGCTTTTGCGAGTCATCTTGTGTCAAAATAAGACAAAGGGTGCTGAGTGATTGTTTGTGTCAGCTCAAGTTTGCTGTGGAGAGTTCGTGTTTTGTTTTCCTTGTGGTGGAGGCCTGTGTGGTCCAGGGAGGTCCTGCTCAAAATTCCCTCTAGGACCGCCACAAAATGCCACCAAATTGCTTCTCCAATCATATGCTGTCGGAGTTTGCAAACTGTATTCACACAGCGAGACAGAACTCCATACCTGGAACCTTTTATGAGTTGGCTGAACTAATAGCCTTTCAGGCTGTTGAACCAGAGCTCTGCTCGTTCAATCTGTATTCCCCAGCAACAGGCATGGCTAAAACAAACATAGAAGACTCTATGGCTAGTGTGGCCAAACTCTGTCCTGGAGGGCCCTGTCAGGTAGAGTTTCACTCCAGCCAGCTCCATCAGACGTGCCTGGAAGCTTCCGGTCTCTGTGGTGAGACCGGGTTCAGCAGCTTAAGTTGAGTTTCTTTGTGCTTGGAGCCAAGCTCGTCAGACCAAGCAACCTCCAGAATCGAGGTGGGACGCCCCTGCTCTAAGCCTACCGCTAGGCTTAACCCCAACCTTACCCGCGAGATGTTTTGTCAAGCCTCTGCGAAAAGCGAGGCTCTGTTTGCTCATAAAATGTTTGGCAGTTCTCAAAACAGACGTCAGCCTTGGGAAAGTGACTGCCGCTGCCCGGCTAGCTCAGTCGGTAGAGCATGAGACTCTTAATCTCAGGGTCGTGGGTTCGAGCCCCACGTTGGGCGTGCCTTTTGGCTCTCTCTCGCCCCTCCCAATGGGTGTAATTCTCTTGAATTAAGTTTGCTGACGCAGGACTAGTGTCGCGCCCAGCGTCAAATTCTTTTGTGACTGTTACCCACAAGACCTTACACTACCAGTCTCTGTGGCGCAATAGGCTAGCGCGTTCGGCTGTTAACCGAAAGGATGGTGGTTCGAGCCCACCCAGGGACGAAGCAAGCTTTTCGCAGCAATGTCGGCAAGCACGGACTTTAGCACGCTTGTCCGCTGACGCAGCGTCTGTAGCCCCTTTTCAGAGTCAACAGCTTTTGCGAGTCATCTTGTGTCAAAATAAGACAAAGGGTGCTGAGTGATTGTTTGTGTCAGCTCAAGTTTGCTGTGGAGAGTTCGTGTTTTGTTTTCCTTGTGGTGGAGGCCTGTGTGGTCCAGGGAGGTCCTGCTCAAAATTCCCTCTAGGACCGCCACAAAATGCCACCAAATTGCTTCTCCAATCATATGCTGTCGGAGTTTGCAAACTGTATTCACACAGCGAGACAGAACTCCATACCTGGAACCTTTTATGAGTTGGCTGAACTAATAGCCTTTCAGGCTGTTGAACCAGAGCTCTGCTCGTTCAATCTGTATTCCCCAGCAACAGGCATGGCTAAAACAAACATAGAAGACTCTATGGCTAGTGTGGCCAAACTCTGTCCTGGAGGGCCCTGTCAGGTAGAGTTTCACTCCAGCCAGCTCCATCAGACGTGCCTGGAAGCTTCCGGTCTCTGTGGTGAGACCGGGTTCAGCAGCTTAAGTTGAGTTTCTTTGTGCTTGGAGCCAAGCTCGTCAGACCAAGCAACCTCCAGAATCGAGGTGGGACGCCCCTGCTCTAAGCCTACCGCTAGGCTTAACCCCAACCTTACCCGCGAGATGTTTTGTCAAGCCTCTGCGAAAAGCGAGGCTCTGTTTGCTCATAAAATGTTTGGCAGTTCTCAAAACAGACGTCAGCCTTGGGAAAGTGACTGCCGCTGCCCGGCTAGCTCAGTCGGTAGAGCATGAGACTCTTAATCTCAGGGTCGTGGGTTCGAGCCCCACGTTGGGCGTGCCTTTTGGCTCTCTCTCGCCCCTCCCAATGGGTGTAATTCTCTTGAATTAAGTTTGCTGACGCAGGACTAGTGTCGCGCCCAGCGTCAAATTCTTTTGTGACTGTTACCCACAAGACCTTACACTACCAGTCTCTGTGGCGCAATAGGCTAGCGCGTTCGGCTGTTAACCGAAAGGATGGTGGTTCGAGCCCACCCAGGGACGAAGCAAGCTTTTCGCAGCAATGTCGGCAAGCACGGACTTTAGCACGCTTGTCCGCTGACGCAGCGTCTGTAGCCCCTTTTCAGAGTCAACAGCTTTTGCGAGTCATCTTGTGTCAAAATAAGACAAAGGGTGCTGAGTGATTGTTTGTGTCAGCTCAAGTTTGCTGTGGAGAGTTCGTGTTTTGTTTTCCTTGTGGTGGAGGCCTGTGTGGTCCAGGGAGGTCCTGCTCAAAATTCCCTCTAGGACCGCCACAAAATGCCACCAAATTGCTTCTCCAATCATATGCTGTCGGAGTTTGCAAACTGTATTCACACAGCGAGACAGAACTCCATACCTGGAACCTTTTATGAGTTGGCTGAACTAATAGCCTTTCAGGCTGTTGAACCAGAGCTCTGCTCGTTCAATCTGTATTCCCCAGCAACAGGCATGGCTAAAACAAACATAGAAGACTCTATGGCTAGTGTGGCCAAACTCTGTCCTGGAGGGCCCTGTCAGGTAGAGTTTCACTCCAGCCAGCTCCATCAGACGTGCCTGGAAGCTTCCGGTCTCTGTGGTGAGACCGGGTTCAGCAGCTTAAGTTGAGTTTCTTTGTGCTTGGAGCCAAGCTCGTCAGACCAAGCAACCTCCAGAATCGAGGTGGGACGCCCCTGCTCTAAGCCTACCGCTAGGCTTAACCCCAACCTTACCCGCGAGATGTTTTGTCAAGCCTCTGCGAAAAGCGAGGCTCTGTTTGCTCATAAAATGTTTGGCAGTTCTCAAAACAGACGTCAGCCTTGGGAAAGTGACTGCCGCTGCCCGGCTAGCTCAGTCGGTAGAGCATGAGACTCTTAATCTCAGGGTCGTGGGTTCGAGCCCCACGTTGGGCGTGCCTTTTGGCTCTCTCTCGCCCCTCCCAATGGGTGTAATTCTCTTGAATTAAGTTTGCTGACGCAGGACTAGTGTCGCGCCCAGCGTCAAATTCTTTTGTGACTGTTACCCACAAGACCTTACACTACCAGTCTCTGTGGCGCAATAGGCTAGCGCGTTCGGCTGTTAACCGAAAGGATGGTGGTTCGAGCCCACCCAGGGACGAAGCAAGCTTTTCGCAGCAATGTCGGCAAGCACGGACTTTAGCACGCTTGTCCGCTGACGCAGCGTCTGTAGCCCCTTTTCAGAGTCAACAGCTTTTGCGAGTCATCTTGTGTCAAAATAAGACAAAGGGTGCTGAGTGATTGTTTGTGTCAGCTCAAGTTTGCTGTGGAGAGTTCGTGTTTTGTTTTCCTTGTGGTGGAGGCCTGTGTGGTCCAGGGAGGTCCTGCTCAAAATTCCCTCTAGGACCGCCACAAAATGCCACCAAATTGCTTCTCCAATCATATGCTGTCGGAGTTTGCAAACTGTATTCACACAGCGAGACAGAACTCCATACCTGGAACCTTTTATGAGTTGGCTGAACTAATAGCCTTTCAGGCTGTTGAACCAGAGCTCTGCTCGTTCAATCTGTATTCCCCAGCAACAGGCATGGCTAAAACAAACATAGAAGACTCTATGGCTAGTGTGGCCAAACTCTGTCCTGGAGGGCCCTGTCAGGTAGAGTTTCACTCCAGCCAGCTCCATCAGACGTGCCTGGAAGCTTCCGGTCTCTGTGGTGAGACCGGGTTCAGCAGCTTAAGTTGAGTTTCTTTGTGCTTGGAGCCAAGCTCGTCAGACCAAGCAACCTCCAGAATCGAGGTGGGACGCCCCTGCTCTAAGCCTACCGCTAGGCTTAACCCCAACCTTACCCGCGAGATGTTTTGTCAAGCCTCTGCGAAAAGCGAGGCTCTGTTTGCTCATAAAATGTTTGGCAGTTCTCAAAACAGACGTCAGCCTTGGGAATGTGACTGCCGCTGCCCGGCTAGCTCAGTCGGTAGAGCATGAGACTCTTAATCTCAGGGTCGTGGGTTCGAGCCCCACGTTGGGCGTGCCTTTTGGCTCTCTCTCGCCCCTCCCAATGGGTGTAATTCTCTTGAATTAAGTTTGCTGACGCAGGACTAGTGTCGCGCCCAGCGTCAAATTCTTTTGTGACTGTTACCCACAAGA
The DNA here is from genome assembly GCF_003368295.1 of Carassius auratus. Taxonomy (NCBI): domain Eukaryota; kingdom Metazoa; phylum Chordata; class Actinopteri; order Cypriniformes; family Cyprinidae; genus Carassius; species Carassius auratus. The sequence goes on along the minus strand of NW_020528937.1, from coordinate 10,142 downwards.
GCTTACACTACCAGTCTCTGTGGCGCAATAGGCTAGCGCGTTCGGCTGTTAACCGAAAGGATGGTGGTTCGAGCCCACCCAGGGACGAAGCAAGCTTTTCGCAGCAATGTCGGCAAGCACGGACTTTAGCACGCTTGTCCGCTGACGCAGCGTCTGTAGCCCCTTTTCAGAGTCAACAGCTTTTGCGAGTCATCTTGTGTCAAAATAAGACAAAGGGTGCTGAGTGATTGTTTGTGTCAGCTCAAGTTTGCTGTGGAGAGTTCTTGTTTTGTTTTCCTTGTGGTGGAGGCCTGTGTGGTCCAGGGAGGTCCTGCTCAAAATTCCCTCTAGGACCGCCACAAAATGCCACCAAATTGCTTCTCCAATCATATGCTGTCGGAGTTTGCAAACTGTATTCACACAGCGAGACAGAACTCCATACCTGGAACCTTTTATGAGTTGGCTGAACTAATAGCCTTTCAGGCTGTTGAACCAGAGCTCTGCTCGTTCAATCTGTATTCCCCAGCAACAGGCATGGCTAAAACAAACATAGAAGACTCTATGGCTAGTGTGGCCAAACTCTGTCCTGGAGGGCCCTGTCAGGTAGAGTTTCACTCCAGCCAGCTCCATCAGACGTGCCTGGAAGCTTCCGGTCTCTGTGGTGAGACCGGTTTCAGCAGCTTAAGTTGAGTTTCTTTGTGCTTGGAGCCAAGCTCGTCAGACCAAGCAACCTCCAGAATCGAGGTGGGACGCCCCTGCTCTAAGCCTACCGCTAGGCTTAACCCCAACCTTACCCGCGAGATGTTTTGTCAAGCCTCTGCGAAAAGCGAGGCTCTGTTTGCTCATAAAATGTTTGGCAGTTCTCAAAACAGACGTCAGCCTTGGGAAAGTGACTGCCGCTGCCCGGCTAGCTCAGTCGGTAGAGCATGAGACTCTCTCTCGCCCCTCCCAATGGGTGAATTAAGTTTGCTGACGCAGGACTAGTGTCGCGCCCAGCGTCAAATTCTTTTGTGACTGTTACCCACAAGAGCTTACACTACCAGTCTCTGTGGCGCAATAGGCTAGCGCGTTCGGCTGTTAACCGAAAGGATGGTGGTTCGAGGCCACCCAGGGACGAAGCAAGCTTTTCGCAGCATTGTCGGCAAGCACGGACTTTAGCACGCTTGTCCGCTGACGCAGCGTCTGTAGCCCCTTTTCAGAGTCAACAGCTTTTGCGAGTCATCTTGTGTCAAAATAAGACAAAGGGTGCTGAGTGATTGTTTGTGTCAGCTCAAGTTTGCTGTGGAGAGTTTGTGTTTTGTTTTCCTTGTGGTGGAGGCCTGTGTGGTCCAGGGAGGTCCTGCTCAAAATTCCCTCTAGGACCGCCACAAAATGCCACCAAATTGCTTCTCCAATCATATGCTGTCGGAGTTTGCAAACTGTATTCACACAGCGAGACAGAACTCCATACCTGGAACCTTTTATGAGTTGGCTGAACTAATAGCCTTTCAGGCTGTTGAACCAGAGCTCTGCTCGTTCAATCTGTATTCCCCAGCAACAGGCATGGCTAAAACAAACATAGAAGACTCTATGGCTAGTGTGGCCAAACTCTGTCCTGGAGGGCCCTGTCAGGTAGAGTTTCACTCCAGCCAGCTCCATCAGACGTGCCTGGAAGCTTCCAGTCTCTGTGGTGAGACCGGGTTCAGCAGCTTAAGTTGAGTTTCTTTGTGCTTGGAGCCAAGCTCGTCAGACCAAGCAACCTCCAGAATCGAGGTGGGACGCCCCTGCTCTAAGCCTACCGCTAGGCTTAACCCCAACCTTACCCGCGAGATGTTTTGTCAAGCCTCTGCGAAAAGCGAGGCTCTGTTTGCTCATAAAATGTTTGGCAGTTCTCAAAACAGACGTCAGCCTTGGGAAAGTGACTGCAGCTGCCCGGCTAGCTCAGTCGGTAGAGCATGAGACTCTTAGTCTCAGGGTCGTGGGTTCAAGCCCCACGTTGGGCGTTCCTTTTGGCTCTCTCTCGCCCCTCCCAATGGGTGTAATTCTCTTGAATTAAGTTTGCTGACGCAGGACTAGTGTCGCGCCCAGCGTCAAATTCTTTTGTGACTGTTACCCACAAGAGCTTACACTACCAGTCTCTGTGGCGCAATAGGCTAGCGCGTTCGGCTGTTAACCGAAAGGATGGTGGTTCGAGCCCACCCAGGGACGAAGCAAGCTTTTCGCAGCAATGTCGGCAAGCACGGACTTTAGCATGCTTGTCCGCTGACGCAGCGTCTGTAGCCCCTTTTCAGAGTCAACAGCTTTTGCGAGTCATCTTGTGTCAAAATAAGACAAAGGGTGCTGAGTGATTGTTTGTGTCAGCTCAAGTTTGCTGTGGAGAGTTCGTGTTTTGTTTTCCTTGTGGTGGAGGCCTGTGTGGTCCAGGGAGGTCCTGCTCAAAATTCCCTCTAGGACCGCCACAAAATGCCACCAAATTGCTTCTCCAATCATATGCTGTTGGAGTTTGCAAACTGTATTCACACAGCGAGACAGAACTCCATACCTGGAACCTTTTATGAGTTGGCTGAACTAATAGCCTTTCAGGCTGTTGAACCAGAGCTCTGCTCGTTCAATCTGTATTCCCCAGCAACAGGCATGGCTACAACAAACATAGAAGACTCTATGGCTAGTGTGGCCAAACTCTGTCCTGGAGGGCCCTGTCAGGTAGAGTTTCACTCCAGCCAGCTCCATCAGACGTGCCTGGAAGCTTCCGGTCTCTGTGGTGAGACCGGGTTCAGCAGCTTAAGTTGAGTTTCTTTGTGCTTGGAGCCAAGCTCGTCAGACCAAGCAACCTCCAGAATCGAGGTGGGACGCCCCTGCTCTAAGCCTACCGCTAGGCTTAACCCCAACCTTACCCGCGAGATGTTTTGTCAAGCCTCTGCGAAAAGCGAGGCTCTGTTTGCTCATAAAATGTTTGGCAGTTCTCAAAACAGACGTCAGCCTTGGGAAAGTGACTGCAGCTGCCCGGCTAGCTCAGTCGGTAGAGCATGAGACTCTTAATCTCAGGGTCGTGGGTTCGAGCCCCACGTTGGGCGTGCCTTTTGGCTCTCTCTCGCCCCTCCCAATGGGTGTAATTCTCTTGAATTAAGTTTGCTGACGCAGGACTAGTGTCGCGCCCAGCGTCAAATTCTTTTGTGACTGTTACCCACAAGAGCTTACACTACCAGTCTCTGTGGCGCAATAGGCTAGCGCGTTCGGCTGTTAACCGAAAGGATGGTGGTTCGAGCCCACCCAGGGACGAAGCAAGCTTTTCGCAGCAATGTCGGCAAGCACGGACTTTAGCATGCTTGTCCGCTGACGCAGCGTCTGTAGCCCCTTTTCAGAGTCAACAGCTTTTGCGAGTCATCTTGTGTCAAAATAAGACAAAGGGTGCTGAGTGATTGTTTGTGTCAGCTCAAGTTTGCTGTGGAGAGTTCGTGTTTTGTTTTCCTTGTGGTGGAGGCCTGTGTGGTCCAGGGAGGTCCTGCTCAAAATTCCCTCTAGGACCGCCACAAAATGCCACCAAATTGCTTCTCCAATCATATGCTGTCGGAGTTTGCAAACTGTATTCACACAGCGAGACAGAACTCCATACCTGGAACCTTTTATGAGTTGGCTGAACTAATAGCCTTTCAGGCTGTTGAACCAGAGCTCTGCTCGTTCAATCTGTATTCCCCAGCAACAGGCATGGCTAAAACAAACATAGAAGACTCTATGGCTAGTGTGGCCAAACTCTGTCCTGGAGGGCCCTGTCAGGTAGAGTTTCACTCCAGCCAGCTCCATCAGACGTGCCTGGAAGCTTCCGGTCTCTGTGGTGAGACCGGGTTCAGCAGCTTAAGTTGAGTTTCTTTGTGCTTGGAGCCAAGCTCGTCAGACCAAGCAACCTCCAGAATCGAGGTGGGACGCCCCTGCTCTAAGCCTACCGCTAGGCTTAACCCCAACCTTACCCGCGAGATGTTTTGTCAAGCCTCTGCGAAAAGCGAGGCTCTGTTTGCTCATAAAATGTTTGGCAGTTCTCAAAACAGACGTCAGCCTTGGGAAAGTGACTGCCGCTGCCCGGCTAGCTCAGTCGGTAGAGCATGAGACTCTTAATCTCAGGGTCGTGGGTTCGAGCCCCACGTTGGGCGTGCCTTTTGGCTCTCTCTCGCCCCTCCCAATGGGTGTAATTCTCTTGAATTAAGTTTGCTGACGCAGGACTAGTGTCGCGCCCAGCGTCAAATTCTTTTGTGACTGTTACCCACAAGAGCTTACAATACCAGTCTCTGTGGCAATATAGGCTAGCGCGTTCGGCTGTTAACCGAAAGGATGGTGGTTTGAGCCCAACCAGGGACGAAGCAAGCTTTTCGAAGCATTGTCGGCAAGCACGGACTTTAGCACGCTTGTCCGCTGACGCAGCGTCTGTAGCCCCTTTTCAGAGTCAACAGCTTTTGCGAGTCATCTTGTGTCAAAATAAGACAAAGGGTGCTGAGTGATTGTTTGTGTCAGCTCAAGTTTGCTGTGGAGAGTTCGTGTTTTGTTTTCCTTGTGGTGGAGGCCTGTGTGGTCCAGGGAGGTCCTGCTCAAAATTCCCTCTAGGACCGCCACAAAATGCCACCAAATTGCTTCTCCAATCATATGCTGTCGGAGTTGCAAACTGTATTCACACAGCGAGACAGAACTCCATACCTGGAACCTTTTATGAGTTGGCTGAACTAATAGCCTTTCAGGCTGTTGAACCAGAGCTCTGCTCGTTCAATCTGTATTCCCCAGCAACAGGCATGGCTAAAACAAACATAGAAGACTCTATGGCTAGTGTGGCCAAACTCTGTCCTGGAGGGCCCTGTCAGGTAGAGTTTCACTCCAGCCAGCTCCATCAGACGTGCCTGGAAGCTTCCGGTCTCTGTGGTGAGACCGGGTTTCAGCAGCTTAAGTTGAGTTTCTTTGTGCTTGGAGCCAAGCTCGTCAGACCAAGCAACCTCCAGAATCGAGGTGGGACGCCCCTGCTCTAAGCCTACCGCTAGGCTTAACCCCAACCTTACCCGCGAGATGTTTTGTCAAGCCTCTGCGAAAAGCGAGGCTCTGTTTGCTCATAAAATGTTTGGCAGTTCTCAAAACAGACGTCAGCCTTGGGGAAAGTGACTGCCGCTGCCCGGCTAGCTCAGTCGGTAGAGCATGAGACTCTTAATCTCAGGGTCGTGGGTTCGAGCCCCACGTTGGGTGTTCCTTTTGGCTCTCTCTCGCCCCTCCCAATGGGTGTAATTCTCTTGAATTAAGTTTGCTGACGCAGGACTAGTGTCGCGCCCAGCGTCAAATTCTTTTGTGACTGTTACCCACAAGAGCTTACACTACCAGTCTCTGTGGCGCAATAGGCTAGCGCGTTCGGCTGTTAACCGAAAGGATGGTCGTTCGAGCCCACCCAGGGACGAAGCAAGCTTTTCGCAGCAATGTCGGCAAGCACGGACTTTAGCATGCTTGTCCGCTGACGCAGCGTCTGTAGCCCCTTTTCAGAGTCAACAGCTTTTTGCGAGTCATCTTGTGTCAAAATAAGACAAAGGGTGCTGAGTGATTGTTTGTGTCAGCTCAAGTTTGCTGTGGAGAGTTCGTGTTTTGTTTCCTTGTGGTGGAGGCCTGTGTGGTCCAGGGAGGTCCTGCTCAAAATTCCCTCTAGGACCGCCACAAAATGCCACCAAATTGCTTCTCCAATCATATGCTGTCGGAGTTTGCAAACTGTATTCACACAGCGAGACAGAACTCCATACCTGGAACCTTTTATGAGTTGGCTGAACTAATAGCCTTTCAGGCTGTTGAACCAGAGCTCTGCTCGTTCAATCTGTATTCCCCAGCAACAGGCATGGCTAAAACAAACATAGAAGACTCTATGGCTAGTGTGGCCAAACTCTGTCCTGGAGGGCCCTGTCAGGTAGAGTTTCACTCCAGCCAGCTCCATCAGACGTGCCTGGAAGCTTCCGGTCTCTGTGGTGAGACCGGGTTCAGCAGCTTAAGTTGAGTTTCTTTGTGCTTGGAGCCAAGCTCGTCAGACCAAGCAACCTCCAGAAACGAGGTGGGACGCCCCTGCTCTAAGCCTACCGCTAGGCTTAACCCCAACCTTACCCGCGAGATGTTTTGTCAAGCCTCTGCGAAAAGCGAGGCTCTGTTTGCTCATAAAATGTTTGGCAGTTCTCAAAACAGACGTCAGCCTTGGGAAAGTGACTGCCGCTGCCCGGCTAGCTCAGTCGGTAGAGCATGAGACTCTTAATCTCAGGGTCGTGGGTTCGAGCCCCACGTTGGGCGTTCCTTTTGGCTCTCTCTCGCCCCTCCCAATGGGTGTAATTCTCTTGAATTAAGTTTGCTGACGCAGGACTAGTGTCGCGCCCAGCGTCAAATTCTTTTGTGACTGTTACCCACAAGACCTTACACTACCAGTCTCTGTGGCGCAATAGGCTAGCGCGTTCGGCTGTTAACCGAAAGGATGGTGGTTCGAGCCCACCCAGGGACGAAGCAAGCTTTTCGCAGCAATGTCGGCAAGCACGGACTTTAGCATGCTTGTCCGCTGACGCAGCGTCTGTAGCCCCTTTTCAGAGTCAACAGCTTTTGCGAGTCATCTTGTGTCAAAATAAGACAAAGGGTGCTGAGTGATTGTTTGTGTCAGCTCAAGTTTGGCTGTGGAGAGTTCGTGTTTTGTTTTCCTTGTGGAACTCCATACCTGGAACCTTTGATGAATTGGCTGAACTAATAGCCTTTCAGGCTGTTGAACCAGAGCTCTGCTCATTCAATCTGTATTCCCCAGCAACAGGCATGGCTAAAACAAACATAGAAGACTCTATGCCTAGTGTGGCCAAACTCTGTCCTGGAGGGCCCTGTCAGGTAGAGTTTCACTCCAGCCAGCTCCATCAGACGTGCCTGGAAGTTCCGGTCTCTGTGGTGAGACCGGGTTCAGCAGCTTAAGTTGAGTTTCTTTGTGCTTGGAGCCAAGCTCGTCAGACCAAGGAACCTCCAGGATCGAGGTGGGACGCCCCTGCTCTAAGCCTACCGCTAGGCTTAACCCCAACCTTACACGCGAGATGTTTTGTCAAGCCTCTGCGAAAATCGAGGCTCTGTTTGCCTCATAAAATGTTTGCCAGTTCTCAAAACAGTCATCAGCCTTGGGAAAGTGACTTCCGCTGCCCGGCTAGCTCAGTCGGTAGAGCATGAGACTCTTAATCTCACGGTCGTGGGTTCGAGCCCCACGTTAGGCGTGCCTTTTGGCTCTCTCTCGCCCCTCCCAATGGGTGTAATTTCTCTTGAATTAAGTTTGCTGACGCAGGACTAGTGTCGCGCCCAGCGTCAAATTCTTTTGTGACTGTTACCCACAAACCTTACACTACTAGTCTCTGTGGTGCAATAGGCTAGCGCGTTTGGGCTGTTAACCGAAAGGATGGTGGTTCGAGCCCACCCAGGGACAAAGGAAGCTTTTCGCAGCAATGTCGGCAAGCACAGACTTTAGCACGCTTGTCCGCTGACGCAGCGTCTGTAGCCCCTTTCAGAGTCAACAGCTTTGCGAGTCATCTTGTGTCAAAATAAGACAAAGGTGCTGAGTGATTGTTTGTGTCAGCTCAAGTTTGCTGTGGAGAGTTTGTGTTTTGCTTTCCTTGTGGTGGAGGCCTGTGTGGTCCAGGAGGTCCTGCTCAAAATTCCCTCTAGAACCGCCACCTAATGCCACCAAATTGCTTCTCCAATATATGCTGTCGGAGTTTGCAAACTGTATTCACACAGCGAGACAGAACTCCATACCTGGAACCTTTGATGAGTTGGCTGAACTGTTGGACAAAGCTCTGCTCGTTCAATCTGTATTCACCAGCAACAGGCATGCCTAAAACAAACAGAGAAGAGTCTAAGCCAGGGGTGTCCAAACTCTGTCCTGGAGGCCCCTGTCAGAACTTTTACTGACGGAAAATGGTGATTTACAGCATTAAGTAACAATTCAATTCTCCCATTCAGACGTATAGGAAAATAGGGAAAACATTTTTAAAAAATAATTTATTGCAAACATACACTTCCTAAAACATTACTTCGGAGGGTAAAGGCATAAAAATCCCTTTCTTTTTTTCTCCAATTTTCTCCTATTTTTCTCTCATCTTTTCCTCTTTTTCTCCTTCCATTTCTTCCCCCTCCTTAACAGACTATTGTTCCCCAGCTTACTTCCAACCTCATCAAAACACTACAGACTGTTGATGAGATGAAAAAACACAAGTCAGCTAAATCGCTAAAATAACCGCGGTGCGATCAAGGGCAGAACCTTCTCCCAAACCAGCTTTTGATTTTGAACAATTTGTAAATTCTCAATGGTTAGGTGAGTTGTCAGAACCATGTCTATTCTCAATTTTTTTAACAGTTTGTAAATTCTCACAGACCGGTGAGGGAGCAGGTACCCAGCCACACCACACAATTGCCTTGCAATGGGTCTCACACATAGTGAATATAATCACTTGTAAGAGAGGGTGGTGATGTGGTTGGATACACCGTAGTACCACAAGCTCGATTCGATGTTTCTGAAATCTGCATGCTTATAAATTTAAGGGAAATGTCTTCTACAGATCTACCAGATTACACTGTGGCATTTTCCAAATTACTAGGTGGAGATTGTAGTTTAATTAACATCACTTTGAGCGGTCCTAGCCTGTCAGATGTTCAGATGTTAATACATTCAGCTAGCAACAATTACAGTGTCAATCTCTTCATCAGTGATCTTGAAAAATTAATGCAGAGCAACTCAGATGTGCAGTTTGAGTGTTTAATTTTAAGTGTCTATAGCAAGAAGTAAACAAGGTGGCGCTCGATGAAAAATAAGGGCTCTAGCCCATGATCAAGTGATTGGTAAGAACAGACATAATTTTTTCATCCCCTCAAACATTGCTGAGGAAAACAATCTTTGTTTTGCAATCTGCTTAGCACACTTTCTTTACCCTCAGAAACCACACACAGAATTAGAGTCTGTAGCGTCAGCATTGCAGAAGTCTGCTGGATACACTGATCAAAATATCACTTAATGATATGAATTAGTTTAAACATGTTGAATATTAAAATGGTAGTCTTCTATAGAACGAATACAGGGATGTTGGAGAAATATACAAAACAGATGTACCACATCCTAAACTGTTTTTTGTACCTCCACAACAATTATTATTTTATGATTAAAAGTCTGAAGGGGTTCATTGGCACACCATATGTGTGTGTGAGTTTTATCAAGAGTTTACCGCTCGGCGAGATCACAGATGCTGATACGATACACTTGCGATGTTTGCAACGGTTCGGAATGTCAGCTTTACCCCAAAAAACAAAACCCTGCGGTAACTGTTTGCGGTACTGCAGGTCAGACTATTGTTTTAGATGCATAAAAAGCCATCTCTAGGTCAGAAATTTGCACAGTGCGATGTTACCAAATATTGCAGTTAATGTAATCGACGTTACCATGTCAGCGACACCAACCCCAAGCCACACAAATGTCCTGCAGATTGTTGTGTTCACTGGTGAGGGTTTGTTTACCGATGGTGTTCAACGTTTTATTCAGCCAGTTATGGTGAAGGAGCAGAATAGTCGCTGCATTTAGTTTTATTTTGGAAACCCATTATTAAAAATTTGTATATGCCATCACATTTGATTGCGAAGAATTTGTGGCTAAAGTTCTTATTGTGTGGATCGTCTAACTAAGAAATTCAGACAGCCTTGTCATAATAATTACAAAAATACATTGCACATAATGCATCCAGATTTGACAATTTCATTCCTTTGGTATACTTCACTAAAATGGGGATACCTCCTGAAAATAACAATGCAAGGCTGTTGTCTAATCCATAAGTACGATGATGCATTCAAACAAAGATTTATCGACGGTTCCAGTTGTATACACATGCATATACCGTGTCTAGCCAACACACCTGCTGCTTTTAATCTGACCAACTCTGTGAAGGATATTTCCCACATAAATGGGAGTCATCTCATTTATCATCAGTAAAATAACTGATGAATCATTGTTATCATTGTTATATGTTATCTGTTTTTTGATGCAGAAAATCTAGTTCATGCATTCATGACCTCTAGACTGGACTACTGTAATGCACTTCTAGGTGGTTGTCCTGCTTCGTCAATAAACAAGCTACAGGTAGTCCAAAATGCAGCAGCTAGAGTCCTTACGAGGTCAAGAAAATATG